>NC_051176.1:260707814-260809554 GCF_013339695.2 Rhipicephalus sanguineus
AGACTAGATTCTATATGGCGTCGGCAGCGCAGTGCGAAGTGAGGGAGCTTGACACCGAATCGACGGCCGAATTTAGTTGGTTCAGTTATCACTCCTGCTGAGCGCTCGGCGGACGTTTTTATCCCTTCTTTTACTTCTCTGTAACGCATGTGCTGCCTGAACCGAAAGTCGGCGCTGTTGCTTTCATTTCGATTTGACGGTTGTGCACTGTCCATTTTGCGTATTTATGTCAGAGCAAACTTGTGTCATGATTTGTACGTGTGGTGCATCTGCGAAGTATTCAGTTCTTCGAAATGCTCAGTTTGCAGCACTACCTTCAGGATCGGCCAGGTGAGCCGGACTTTCAGCATTACATTCAGTACATCGTAATTAATCTAGGCTATGTTAAAATTTTCATTTTTCTTTTGTTTTTGCGCGCTGAATTCAAGTTGCATACTATGTCGCTTGACGCGATCTTGGCGAACCGAGATTCCCGCGTGACGACAACAACAACGACAAAAAAAAAGTAATGTCGAATGGTGTTCTTTTTCTTTACTTTTTTGGATCTTCTAAGATAAATTTTATTTCTCTATGAGACACTTCTAGCCGTGCAAACTATGATCCTTCCGCTACCTGCTCATTACACGCTCATTTTTATCTTTGAGTTGTTTACCTTGTGGCGCGTATAAAACAAGGCGCTTTTCGGTTTGGTAGAGTTTAGTTTACGTCACATTACTTCAAGACTGTCATTTAGAGACGTGCATGTCGTATACTGTATCAAACTTACCACATCTCTTACTTTTTGGGCCTATTCTCGGCAGTTTTGCAATTATATGGACAGTCTCGGCTGGAAAATGTCCGCCCCCGTCGCCGTCATGCACCGTACATGTATAAGTATATATATATATATATATATATATATATATATATATATATAAAAGCCCCAAAGAAAAGTAATTCAGAAAAATGCTTCTGAAGCGCGGAATCGAACCTGGGACCTCTTGCTCCGCAGCGAGTGGCGCTAGCCACTACGCCACGGAACGCAGGTCCTCCGCATAGCTAACGGCGAGCGTTATATACACACCCTTTGCCGCTAGACGGACTCAGAGATGGCCGACGCTCATAAGCATTTCTTCATTACCAGCGAGATGGCGCTAGGAGCGCGACGAGCGCATTTAAAAGTCGTCGGCGAGCTCGCTCGCTTCTTCTCATATTTGCGCAAGGAGAACCTTGGCCTTCCGCTGTCTGCTCGCGCGGTTTTCTCGTGGTGAGGGCAAGATGGATGTTTCAAGCTTTAACCGTGATGTCCGCGCTCATGTTACGGAGCGCTGCTAAACGACGCCGCTAAACGAATAAACAGAAGATGAGCTCGAACTATCAAGTGTCACAGCTCGACACTTGAAGCACGCTAGTTTCCTTCGCTGCTTCGGCCGCCTTTGTAACAGGAGCGCTGTTCAAACTGAGAGTATCCATTGGCGAGCCTCACTTCGTATAGCATTAGTTCCTTGCTATCGCATTCATTGCTTGGCCCTTGCGGCGAAACTGTGATTTTTTTTAAGTGTCCGCAATCTTACATTGCTAAAATTCAATGCGCAATTTACGAAGGGAAACCTATGTTATTATTGCGTTCCGGCTACGAGATTTCCCTTTTGCCACTAACGACATCCGGCCGCTTATTCGTCTATACGAGTTAGAAGGCGCTTAGAAGACGGTTGTTATCTTAGAAGGGAATAAAGGGCGCAGGAATTGATGCTTCATGACGCCGAATCATGGGCCGCCTCTAGTAATGCCACTGCCTAAGATGGCTCTATTTATGTGCGTGCCTTCTATAGTTCTGGAGTTTTAAGTTTATAGCATTTTTGTGAAAGAACATCATTTGTACTCTCCTACTTGCCATAGAGCTTGTTGTTTCATTCACTTGCTGAGACTCGCGCATGCACCATGCGGAATAGTCGGTAACAGTATGTAGCATATTGCCTTGAGGCAGGATAAAGCTAGACTGCGCCGACAGTTCGTGAAGCGGTTCACGAAATGTTGTAAATTTTATTCCCCCGATCTGGAACTGAACGGGTACGAAATTTGAGTGCGCTGAACCTGACCCCGAACCTAACTGGCATTGTTTTCTCATTTCATAGACAAGATTCTAGCCGCTTTTAATTATTAATTGACGCTTTAGTGCTCGCATTTTGCGGCTCTACCATCTATTGTGTGTTGACAAGAGTGCATTGGGCGCACATTAAAGAACCTCAGGTGGTCAAAATCGGAGTACCCTTCTACGGCACGCCTTATAATAAAATCGTGAGGTTGGCGTATGGTTCATTTTTTTTCTAATTATAAACGTCGATACACTTTGAATTCTGTTGTCGAAACGTAAACGAAATGAAGTAGCTGGAACCAAACGTTTCCAGTCTGCATCTAACCTCAAAACAGAGTGGCGCACGCTGACATGACAGTTCCCGTATAATACCACCAATTTCGCTGTATGCAGAATGCCCGCACCTGATGAGAAGTTCCAGAGCACTTGCGGTCATCGTCAGTTTTCAGACTTTTGCCAAACACAACACCAGTCGGCTTGTGGGTTAGTCGGCTTGTCTGGTGTCTTCCAAAGGCATTCTAACTGCATAGCACGTATTGGGACGCCGCGTACTGCGACTTATAGAATGGGAGCTACGCATAGAGAAGCGTTCTTTCGCGCGTGTGCATATTTTATGAAAGTGTATTTGAACTTGTGTATCGGATGAGTGAGCGAAGATGAGGAAAGATTTTGTGCCGCTCACCTCGTCACTCTATTCTCTTCTTATTGTATGCCCCTCGCGATGCTAAGAGCTATCACGACTAAGCTTCATTTCGTACACTAAGGAGCTGAAGAGATTTTTCAACACGACGGTGTTTTCGTTCCAGACCCTCTTAAACAGTAATGGATCGCCTAATCTGGAAGTAGGACGTTGTACGTAGAGTCCGCACGAAAAACTGAAAGGTTCAACATATTAAAGTGCGGCAGCTGGGGAGCGGCAACAGTTGCGTTTTTTTTTTTTGCGGCTCCACGGATTGTAGAATGTGTTTCATCTCTTATTCGCGCTTCCTCACCAACATTTTACATAGCTGCAGGATGACCCAGAAACAATTAATGCTCTGTCCCTGACACGCGCGCACTAACACCCCCCCCCCCCCCCCCCCCCAATTTGCACTCATGCACGCGTTTGAGAAACGCTCCAGGTAGCTGACATTTCTGCAAGATTTGATGAGGGAAGAGTTGGTATAACCATGTAATGAGAAGAGGTAAACGCTTTGTTAAGAAGACAATCATAAATAAGGCAGTGACAGGCTTAGCAAGAGGTCACCACACAGTATTGAATTGAGAGAAAAGGAGAGAAAAAAAGGTCAACCAGACGCATGTCTGTTTTGCTACCCTACTCAGGGAAAAAAAGTAGATGTCGTATGCGAATTATGAACCAATTGTTAATTAATTAACGAATCAAAGGAAACAAAGAAGTAATAACATATAATAATTTTGGGGGATTTACGTCCCAAAACAAAAAAAAGAAGTAGAAACACTGAGAGGGTGCTCATTTTGAGGTGCTCATAGAGACTAATGTCGGTCACGGAGGTGTGTCGACTCCAAGAACAGCAAAAATTCACTTGTTTGTCGCTTTATGAGCTTGTAATGTATAATGATACAAGGGTCTTTGTCACTGAGACTGATCTTGAGTTCAGGTGAGTTAACGTGGCATGGAGATGGAGGCACTGATTGTCGCAGCGTGTACAGAAGCGGAGAGGTGCTGTCGACTCCTTACACTCACAACTGTCGTGTGAAGATGTTCCACCCTTCCCTATGAGGACTGTTTAAAAACCTTTGTGAATGATACGCTCAGCTGCGAGTGACGCAGTAATGTTGCATCTCAGCGGCAGCGGCCTTGCGTTAGCTGCAGCTTCAATGAAGGGTCTTTTTTATTTCGAAAGCCTAGGATTAGTGGATGATAGCTCAAACTACCTGGATAGTCTCGTGGGCGAAGGGAGAAGCATCGTCGTATATATCCTTGCCAAAATGATCAGACATTCATTGAAAGACGCTGGCGAGACTATTTTCGAGAGTGCGATGGTGAGCGTCTGGACATCGGAGGCTAACTGGTCGCAAGTTCCGTGACGCAGGCTTCAAACGAAGCTCTTAAGGCTTACTCAGAATCACTAAAGACAACGCATTTTCGACGTGGTTCTTGAGTTACATACTTAATTGCGATAATGGTAAGCTCAGCCACGGTCGATGTCTGCATGCGGAAAAATGCGAACTTGGTCGTTACCGATTTCGCCGGAATAATAGTAGCACTCGAACAGCTCGGAGACAAAATCGATCCGCCGGTGTCCTGAAAAAATGTAGTCGAGGAAAAAGCAAGGAACTTATACCTATTTTCAGATTTTAACCTATAATAGCGTTATAAAATTAGGGTTGTACTTACAGAAGAATGACCCACAGCCAGTAGACTCACAAGAAGACACAGTGTTGAAATTTATCAAATACGGTGAATCCGCAGAAAAATTGCACAGAGACCACAGACTGCGAGGGCCAGAAATGAAAAGAGCAGGCAAGAGGTTTTGGTAAGAGACATTTATGCCATCTTTTGTCCGTGTTTTGACAATTTTTCTGAGGTTCAGTATTTATTAATTGTGAAAGATGTCCAAATTGTGAATTTATGCCGATTATAAGTTTGATACACGATTACTTTTTTTTAAAGGCACCAGTATGCCCTACGGCATAAGTTTTAACTAGAGATATGCTGTTAAGTACGACTTCGGAGGCTAAAACATCTTTTTACGAAATTTACCTAATTCTATTTTATCTTTGATTTCTAGCATAATTTCTTTATTACTCATCTAGACAGGCCCTGCAGCCAGCGAGCGTTGGAGTTACGGCTGTATAAACGTAGCCAGGCAACGAGTAGCTCTGTACCAGTGTATGACCATCACATGATTGCAGTTATGCAGGCTGTCGTACATTCTCGAGTGCAAGTGTCTAAGAAAGCAGGTTTCTAACGTAGCCTATAAGCTTTTCCATGTGAGATGATGATTTAATAATAATATCTGGGCTTTAACGTCCCAAAACCACGATATGATTATGAGAGACGCGGTAGTGGGGGGCTCCGGAAATTTCGACACCTGGGGTTCTTTAACGTGCACCTAAATCTAAGTACACGGGCCTCAAACATTTTCGCTTCCATCGAAAATGCAGCCGCCGCGGCCGGGATTCGATCCCACGACCTTTGGGTCAGCAGTCGAGTGCCATAACCACCAGACCACCGTGGCGGGGCAGGTGATGATTTAGCGTTATGTGTGCAATAGTGGGAGTGAGTTGTCTGAGAGTGTATGAGCGGGCTTCTGCTCGCTATGTTTTCGAGCTGTTTTTTCACAGCGGATGCGGTTCTGTGACGCTGACGTCCAAAGGGGACTTGAAAGCTGTGGCTGCATCCCCTGAAACATTCCGTGGAGAGTGAGTTTCGGGGAAGCGAGCCGCCGCGGCGGAATCTCAAAGGAGGACGGTCAGGTGGTAGGGGGCCACGGTTCGAGCCATGCGGCCGCTAAGACCGAATAGCGGAAGCGGTGTCCAAAGTGGGCATATCGGGTGGCGTCCGTCGGCAGTAACGGCTAACACTGGTGGCTTTGCCGAAGAAGAGTGTCGCCTCAGTCCTTTCTCCCCGCAGAGAGCAAGGAGATGGGATATGACGTTTGCTTGGTTGCTTTTTGGACCGAGCAACAAGGCGCGGCTTGAAAATGGGACCGGGGGAGTTCGCTCGGCGCAGCCCGGTCCGGCGGTGGGTTGGAAATAAACGCTGCCTTCAACCGTACTTTGCGTTGCCAGCTTGCACTTGTATTACCAAGGGGCAGTCGACACCTGTACAACTATGGGTCTAAAGTGTGCGCGCCAAGAACGCTTTTCGAAGTACTCTAAATCTTGTTTCTCGGGCAACAGCCTCGGACTATGTTTTTAGGGGCGAAGCTCCTTAAGGCGGCACCCGTTCGTCCCTCGTAGTAGTGCGTAACCAGTCGTAACGCTAGTACCAGATCTTGACCTCCAAGGTGGTGCCGGTGGGAGATTTTTCCTGTGCGTTGTTGAACAATAAAAAATTCGCAGCGTGCGCGTTAACTAAAAGCCGAATTCTTCTGTCACTCATTCCCCATTAGCAGCCATTGGCATGTTCCAGTAGGAAACGTTAGTAGAAGTAGAAGTGTAAGTGTTAGCTAAAAGCCGACTTCTTCTGTGTCTCATTCCCATTAGCAGCCATTGTTTACCTCCAAGGTGGTGCCTCGTGAGATTTCTCCTGTGCGTGATTAAACAATAAAAATTTTGTTCAAAACGCCGTTGATTGATGAAATAAACCAACGAAAGACGCCAGATGTTTTCTAAAAGCAAAACGAAAGAACGCCAGATGTTTCTAAAGCAAAACGAAAAGACGCCAGCTGCTTAACGAAAGACGCCAGATGTTTTCTAAAGCAATGGTTTTCTAAACAATGAAAATTCACAGCGTACATGTAAAATTAAAGTGAGCTGCAAGTCGTCATAACCCATCGAACCTTTAGTATAAACGCGCCCGATCTCACGTCGGTGATGATGTACTGGGCAGAATTCACGGAAGATTCACGGTTTACCGATGAACCTCCGCAACTTCGCCCACTCATCATCATTCACTCCGTGGATATGCTGTGATTTTTTTTTAAAGATTCTAGGTGGTCTTTCTGTAACTCGTGTTTCTCTCTCTTAACTTAAGCGTGTTGTATTACCGAGCGGTGAAAGTTGATTGACGTTACCATATTGGATTATCTAGGTTCCACAAGCTTTCTTCCTAATGATGGATCGTTATACAGTGAAACCTCGGTGATACGAATCTCACGGGACCACCAAAAATATTCATATCATCCGAAATTCGTATGACCAGAAAGCATGGAAAACTATCATGCGACGAAGGAAAGCTGGCGTACATTTTCATTTATTGTTTTTCAGGGCTGCAGCAACGTCAGGAAGAATCCTGAATGATCGTCAGTTAAAGGGGTCATGAAACGAAAATGAAACTTCCCGGTTGCAATTTTCCCTGATTTAATACGGATTAGACATACCAATTCCAAAATATTTCGGCACAATATCCATTCTGTAATTAATGACACCCATTTGAAATCACAGTTCTTTGGAGATCGCTAGCGACCATGCGCGACCGTCGGCCGCTAAAAGCACTAAAATGTGACGTCAGTGATACGTCATGTTAAGAGAAGTTACAAAGAGAGCGTTCGCTTTATTTTGCTCTGAAGTAATATAATTATAGGATATTAAAAAAGAAAAAGCAGCAGAGCTATTTTGGCGCTCTGAGTTCTACGCTGTACAATCACAGTGAGTGATCTGCTCGGTTCCGCTTTCAAGTACATCCGGGCTCTTTCACGTGTGTATCCATGCCTTCCCGTCGGTTCGCTGGGCTCGGTCGGTGCAGTCAGTGCAGCGTCGCAAGTTGTGTTCTACTGTGTGTTCTCGGTGGCTTAGTCCTCGCTATGCCAACTGTGTGCGTCGTCAGACAGTGCCGCACAACTTATGAAAGTGCAAACAACGTTCGCTTTCACAAGCTGCCCAGCGAGCCACAGCGCAGAGCAGTGTGGCTTCGAGCTATCAACCGCGATGGCCCCGATGGTCTGGGCTCAGAGAGTGGTTTCGCGTGTTCCGACCACCTTCTGCCAGAAGACTACCAAACCAACCTCAATGTCCTTCGGAGTCTCGGTTTGGACACAAAAAACGCTCGCCTCAAGCGTGACGCCGTACCGACGCAGAACCTCTTGCTCGACGCACCACCGAAAAAGCTCAGGAGGTGTGAGGTCATGGTCGGGGCTTCCGCTAGCGCAGGTTTTTCCACGTGGTCTCGATACAGGTGCCTCCACGGCGCAGGCTTCTTCACCGTCGTCGCCGCTGCCGCTCTCTTGCTCTGACGATGGCCGGTCTCGCACCCGCATGGGTGCGTCGGCGTACGGCTCAAAGCCTAACAGCCGACTCCGCTCTAGCAGACGACGCTGTAGTTCGGGAAGGTCAGCCATCGCCCGCTGTGTGTCCATGATGTTATGGTGTTGCCGGCACCACAATCTAAACAGTATGATGCTACGAACCACGGTCAACTAAAACTCAAAAACATCGCTGCGTCGCCATGTTTTGTCAACGACAGAGACTTTTCATTGGCTGTCTTAAAATGACGTCACCTACACAGTTGACTGGAACGTGAGCGGGGAAACCGAAATTGCGCTTTTTTAGTAATTCAGCGAACCCAGACATCAAACGAGTCGATGTATAGTACTAAATGGACGGCCAGGATTCTGAATACACACGTAGTTGAAAATTTTTGGAGGACGTTTCACGACCCCTTTAAGTTTTACATGTCGACAATTATACCAGCACTCGTCAATATACGGCGCGTACGCGCGTATTTAATTAATGAACCAGGTGCGTTGTGACCCGCGACACTCGGAGGCCGCGACGCGCCTCTGCAGGTTTTTCTTACACCGTGATTCTGACGATTTGGCGGTGCGGCGCGCATGCCCACGCTTGCGTTCCCGCGCTCGCACGTGCTTGGCGCGTCTTCCGCGACAGCGCTGACAGCACCTTTTCGTACCTCTGTGGTAGCGAACGTTCGTATCAAACGTCACTGGGTGAAAATCGGTTCGCAACAACCGTACTCCATTACACTGCAGGCTAATAGGCCCTGGCTGGGACCATCGAAAAATTCGTATGACCACGAAATTCGTATGAGCTGTGATCGTATCACCGAGGTTTCACTGTAATAGTGTAATTTTTTTATGTGTTAAACTGCTTTCGGTTACATTGTAACCGGCTAAATAATTTAGTATTCTCATGTGCTTCTCTTTTAGAATCGTATTGACACTCATAAACCACTACTTTAAGTAGGTAATTTATATTTGTTTTATTACTGGCTTCCTGGTTTCTTTAATGCGTACTTCCGTTTTTTGTTTTCCACATTTTACTTACTCTGCCTGTAAAGCGTGTTTTGCCTGTCAGACATTACTGCGTCGCAAAAAAGCAACCATTCAGGCAGATTGCGATATATTCGGCATACCAGGAATATAACTAACCTCATGATGTTAAATAAATAAATAAATAAATAAATAAATAAATAAATAAATAAATAAATAAATAAATAAATAAATAGAGTTACATGGAGAATCCGAAAGTAAAATAAATAGGATAATTATTATAAAAGCACGCATGTGCGATCATTGAAATATGATAAAATACTTTTATTACATTTGTCTCAAAATTATTGTGAGCATGCACTCCCAATATTTAAAACGAAATAAGGGGGTTGCCTGTTGTCTTTGTCAGAAAGCGTCCCATAAACTCAAGTATGTATGTCAATAAACGCTTATGTATACTTTTAGAATATTTGTCGCTTTTATTTTAAATTCAGGTTCTCCATACAGACTCCTTTTTTGTCTTTTTTGCGTATAACATCACGAGGTTAGTTCGGTGCTCTCGTACAAAACTGTATCTCGTACTGAACTGCGTCTTGGGCAAGTTCGCATTGCTTCAACTTTAATCAACACAGCAGACAAAAAATACTGGGACTGAAGAAATTACTACACACACCACAATCACTTGTTGTGTATGCCGCTCTTTCTTCAGTTCTAGTTAGTCATAGTTTTTTGTGCGTTGTGTTAGTTCAAGATGTATAAATCGCAAATGATCCGTTTGTGAAGGTCGCTTCTTTGCGGTACAAGAGTGCCTAACAGGCAAAGCACGCTTTACAGGCAGACTAAGAAGAATTCGGGAGAGGAAAAAAAATAGAACGGAAGTACGCATTAAAGGAAAGCAAGTAGGAAGTACTAAAATATGTCGAAATTAATTATTCGAGGTAATCATTTACCCGTGTCAATACGATTCTATAACAGAAGCAGGTGGTCAAACTAAGATTTTTTATAAAATACTTTAATTTTTTTTGTCGCTGCGGAAGGACGATACTTAATTCACATAGAAAAACAAAACTGAGTATGTGCTATAATTGGCCAATAAGTGGATTCAGGCTTTCTGATACTACTATATAAGCTAGTTAGTTTAAAGCATCTTGCTCTGATAAAGTGGGCCGTTTATTGGGTGGTCGTTAGTCTTCTTTTTTGCATAACAAGTTAAACGAAGACATACGAAATCGGTTGGATTTGAGCTACTTTTATAGGAAGATACTCCATCTCACTCGTCCGCTCGCTTTGGCAATTAATTATGCCTGGTTGCCTTTAAAGGAAATCAATAAACAAATTCTTTGGTTTAAATATGAGATAATATACGATAAATATGAGAGAAAGAGAACGAGATATTTAAAAAGAAACCACTAAATAATGTTTGCATTGAAGTCTGTTTTAAGAACGTCATAATTGTGTGTGTGTGTGTGTGTGTGTGTGTGTGTGTGTGTGTGTGTGTGTGTGTGTGTGTGTGTGTGTGTGTGTGTGTGTGTGTGTGTTGTGTGTGTGTGTGTGTGTGTGTGTGTGTGTGTGTGTGTGTGTGTGTGTGTGTGTGTGTGTGTGTGTGTGTGTGTGTGTGTGTGTGTGTGTGTGTGTGTGTGTGTGTGTGTGTGTGTGTGTGTGTGTGTGTGTGTGTGTGTGTGAGCAGCAGTACGACATACCTAGCAAGTGAGACTTATGAAATGAAGAAATTGTACCAACCTCAATGGTGAAAGCGCAGTTTTCGTCTTGCAATTATTATAATTGTTGGAGTTTTACGTCTCAAAACCAATATATGATTGCCATAGTGGAGGACTCCACAAATTTCAACCACCTGGGGTTCATTAACGTGCACCTAAATCTAAGTACACGGGCCTCTAGCGTTTTCGCATCCATCGAAATTTCGGCCGCCACGTTCGAGATTCCATCCAGCGATCTTCGGGCCAGCAGTGGAGCACGTCTTGCAGTTATTGTGCGATGCCTGATGTAACATGGTTAGAATGAACGCCGATATTGCTAAGAAGAGTGCGCGAATCGTACTCTTGAAATCAAGCGAGTAAGAGATCGTGAAAATGGGGGGGGGGGGGGGGGGGGGCAAGCTTCAAGAGTTCACGACGCATGACCTTGACACAGCTATCAGTTAACCTGTAGCCGAGAAAGAAACTACGCGTGTGCGCAGTTTCGGCGGCGGGTCGTCCAACAGAGCGCCGGCGACGGCTGTGGAGCGCGCGATGCGCGCGGTGCCGGCGCGCCAGGTGCTCTGCGGGTGGTGTCGGTGCTGCCGCGAGCGTGCGTGCCTCGGGAAGAGGAAGGGCGGAGGGGTGTCGAGGCTGCGAGCGCTTGAATGAGAGAGAGCGCGGCAGCACGCATGCGTTGGAGAGACGCGGAGGCGAGGAGAGTCTCACAGCCTCCGATTGTTCAATACGAGTTTTTTCCTCGGAGCCGCCTTCTGATTGGACCTTCTCCCGCGGAGTGCGTGAGACCCCGAGCGCGATAAACACGGGGCCCGAGGATGCAGTCGCTTCTGCGCCGGCCGCCGAGGGGCCACGTTGGCTGCGACTAGCGTCCGTACCGCCGAGCCGGCTGTTGGCCTCGCGTCTCGCTCCAGCTGCGCCCGGCTCACCGAAGTCCTGTCATCGCGACAGGCAGCTCCAGCACCGGCGTCCCCACCGTCGCGGCATCTGCACTTGGGCCGCCGAAAGCTCGCCACACGTTCTCGGCCGCATTGCGCCGGTCGTCCAGAGAGGGAGCCACTTTTCCCGCCCAACTTCCCCACAGATAGTAAGTGGGTCACTGGGGCCCTTTCGTCAGTGTCACGGCGGGGCTCTTCTTGCAGTCAGCAGCGAGCGCGCGAAAGGGCTTTTCCATGTCACGTTATCGCCGCACGGCTGCTGCGCTTTGGCGGTTCATATGTTGTACGAACTGTAACCAACCTTGTTCGGAGCCGCGGTATCCTTACCAAACTTTTCTCAGGCCGCAAACGTTGTTTTTGTAAGAAAAGATAGAGAGAGCGAGAGAGATAAGGATTTTGATCTGCTACGCAAAGAAAACTTTTAGAAAGACGCTAGAACACTGAAATTTCCTCGCTCGTTTTGTGAAATTAAAATTTACCGTTTTTCTTTTCAGTCAGCGCGTAATACAGCGTACTAATTGCTATCTCCGCTTTAACACATCAAGAATGTTTCTGCACGATCTATCATTAGTTCTTTAGACGAAACTTACTAAGAATGAGACTGTTGTCAGAATATAACTTTTTTTCTCTTGTGTGTCACAACTTACCTTAAATACTTTCTAGTGAGCAAAAACAGCGAGCAGACGGACGGGACGAATAAAAGGTAACACAAAACAAGCGCTGTTCTGTGTTATCTTTTCTTCGTCCCGTCCGTCTGCGCGCTGTTTTTGCCCATTATGTATGACCAACTAGCCCCACTTTCAGTTTTGCTTGAGTTTCTAGGCCTGAATTTTCAAGAAATAATGTTGACCTCGCACTTTCGGTGTCTGAGTTCATGTGCCCGAAAATCAAAGTTTTAAGGCGCATGCTTACTTTCGACATTATGGCAAAATGTCGTATATGTGTTTATATACAACATTTTAAAACATATGCGTTAATGTACAAGTTATTCCTTCGCACAGAGTTTAACTGGTCGCGCGAAAGTAATTATAAAAGGACGATTTACTGCCCTGAAGTATCACAGTCAACTATTAAATTACGACTGTCTAGATATACAAACTCACGTAGGAGTTTTTGGAAAGGGAGCTTTAGTGCTTCGCTCAAAGGTGTACGTGCTGCACACTCCGTGCTAATGAAGGTAAAAGTACCAAGCGCAGCTCGCAGCGAGAGGGACCTATATTCTCACAGTTCCTGTTGTGTTCCTTCTTATCGGCACCAACGGTCTAAGTTGTGTAGAAATTATTCCTTTCAACAAACCTCGATTTCGCTCAAAGCCTTTGCCTAACGGATCTTGCATGTCATGTGTTCGATCAACCGCATAGCTTCACAGATATAAGCTTTCTGTTATTTGATCTAAACAGCGGCCTATAATATAAGCACCATTAGAACAGAAGGCAAGTCCACCTGAACCATTAAAGGTGCCGTAAAGTTGCTCGAGACCTATTTTGTGAGTTCCGTAATTAAAGTATGTGCCGCGAAAAGCTGAATTTAAGTACAGCATAAGCAAGACGAAACCGGAAAATTACTAACAGGAGAGAATACGCTGCCTCTGTACAAGAGTTGCTCTAATAATCGGTCAGAAAGGGCCCTTCGCCAAGAACTTTGTCGTACGTACGTGTCTCGTCCTGTATCATTTTTCTGTCTGTTTCCGTCGTTTTCGCGCTGGTATTTTAGGTGAACATGTCTCGAGGGGCAAAGCTGAGACAGTTCGTTTAGCGAAAACTTGGGTGACTGGAAACGTAGAGCATGCCATCCGTCCCCAAGTGCCAAAAAAAGGTTCGAATCCTATATAGGTTCCAACAGTTTCGCGTGCGACTGGCGCAGGTCGCGCATCACTCATATGGAGGCGGTCTCAAGACGACCGAAATACGCTTGTCCCAACACGACCAAAAATAGAAAGTCGTATATTACACCGAAGACTGCTGGCGATTTCTCTTTCGCCCCGCGTTCACGAAGCTGTCGATGCTTATAGTATATAACGTTAAACGAAATAGAGCCACGGTTCCGACAGCACTATGACCGAAATTAACTCTGCGCAAGCTCCAGTTGAATGTGTGATTTGAATGACATATTAGAGAAGGTCGCTGCTACTTCCATGAAGACACTTCAACGTATTCGGAACACTCATAATTTCGTGCGGGCATTATTGCCGCCGCGTGTATGCCCCTAACGAAAATGCCATCGTTAGCGCCGAAGCTGCGAAGCCGGAGAGTCATCAAACATAAAGTTGTGCCAGAGAGTAACTTGGTACTTTCATCTTGCTCCCCGCTATTCTTGCGGCGTCTGCAGAACTTTCTAGTAAGGGCACGAGGTTTCCAAGCAGAGACCACATCTTGACGATGGACGGGGCGAGAGCCTTCAGAAGCGGTCACCAAGTTATGCCGTATAGCATATATAGTTCGCGGATCTTGCTCAACGCTTCTCCGAAGAGTGCCCACAGGCAATAAACGAAATCTTGTTGCAGTTTCTGCCTAGCCAGCAAGCCCCATTCATCGCATCGTGCGCTGAGTGCGGCCGCTCCTCGGATGCCCTCATCACATTCTGCTCTGATGAAAAGACCAGCAGCTGCCGGGAAGCGCCGGAATTGATTATTAATTTCGCTGCTTCTTCGCGCACAGTGCACGTCGTTGGGCTGCGATTGAAGCGGCTCGCTGTGCCACATTGCGGCTGCTTCCCAATGACTGCCATATATTAGGCCCATCAAGGGTGTTCGGTTTTAAGTTTCTCAAGGTGCTTAGAGGCCGTTGTAGCGAGCGCGTTTTGATAGTAGGTGCAGTTTGGCCATTTGCGCATATAAAAGGGAAAAGCGAAATGGCCAGGGGCCGCTCGGCACTGAGGACACGCGATTGAAGTGAATGAGTTAACACTTGAAAGTGTTTGTGCGCGAGCTAGTTTGTACGAATCTGAAACAGCGCTAAACTTACACAGACAAGAGGGGTCACGTGCTCTCCTGTCTATGTAGTGTTGGCGCTGTTTAAAAATTATGATTATTGAAGTCCTCTATGCGAAAACGATAAATTACACATCCTTAACTATCCTGTACTCGCAGAAGAATGCGCATCACTTCATTGTAGTGACAAGGCTGTGTTTCTTTCCCCTTCGTGCAAGGTGAAAAAAAAGTGATTTTTCTCTGAGAGCGTGGTAATATAGTTATCCCGAATTTTGCAGCATTTCAACAGCGATTGCAAACGCGCGACTCGTGTGGCCTCCTCTTGTGGTCCTGAGCGACGTGCAGTTCTTCAATAATAACAGAAGTATGCCTACTTATCTTGAATATAGTATCGTGCTCCTTGCACGAGATCGTCAGTGTTTAGATTTCTAGAGACAAGTTGACAGTAACGCCTTCAAACCAGCGTACACTCGCGCTTTATTCAAGTACCGAATGGATGTGAGAATGCATAAATGGGGTACACTGTTTATTTGCGCCTGGTGCGAGTCTCGCTTCGCCTTATATAATGTCAACAGGATAATGCATTTAACTTCCCACATCAATTAAGTGAAGTTGCCTAAATGTCAGAACAACAAAAAAAAGTAAAAGTAAAGAGCAGCATGACATCCAAGCATTACGATGAATACCTTCGTTGAAGTATACGGTACGATCAGGACTACAATCATTCTGAATGCACCCTCACGCGCAGAGAATGCTGCCACTGCCCTTGTAGCCCAATAAAATATTGGAACGTCTACGACGTTCGTTTAGTGCGGTATACCAGGTCTCTTGTATGCTGACTGCCAGAAATCTCGAATCTTGAAATTGAGGTGAAGCATATTGTCACATGTCGCTCCTTTTCCGCCTTGAATTCCGGTTTAAAGACCAGACTTCATGGTTGGGAAGTGGTTCTGCAGTGCTCGCGTTCTGCTGTTCACTCTGTGCTATTCAAGTAGTACCATGCAGGTAAGCAAACCACTGCAAACGGCAGAGACCTCGCCGACGTTCTGGCCGCATTCATTCTACGATGGCTGTTCTGCATCGCACGCGGTGGCTTTTAAGCCCATGACGATGACTTTAAATTGAATTGTAGATCACGTAATCAGTCGAGCAATGTCATAACCGTGGCACCTCATAGTTCTTTCCGCGATAATTTTCTAGTGAGAAATACAGAAAAAAAAAGAGAAAACATAATGTTATCTTCGAGATATATTGATCTCACAGGACTTGTCAGAAGCGTTATGTAATAATCTATGGAGCATAAATGAAGGCAACATTAAAAAAAAATTAAATTCTGGGGTTTTACATGCCAAATGAGGCACCTCGTACTGGGAGGCACCATGCTGATACTGACCATCTGGGATTATTTAATATTCGCCTAAATATGAGCACACGCGTGTTTTTGCATTTAGCCTCCATCTAAATGCAGCCGCCGTAGCCGGTAGTTGTGCCCGCGCCCTCGTGCTTAGCAGCGCAACGTCGTAGCTGTTGAACGACCACAGTGGATTGGCAAAATCTATGGAAGAAAGTAAAGGAAAAAAATTAATGGAATATGCTTGAATGGGGGCGCGAACAGCTACACAGGAATAATAATAATAATAATAATAATAATAATAATAATAATAATAATAATAATAATAATAATAATAATAATAATAATAATAATAATAATAATAATAATAAAACAGAGCGACAGACAAAATTGTTCGTCCGGTCGGTGTATGTTTTAGTCTTTATCATCGTGTCAATCTTTGTGTCTTTCGCACGAATGAGTACCAAACTGAATTGTTTACTGTAATCCTTGAGCGTATATCCGTGACCGTTGATATGAAAGGAAAAGATCGTAGTGCCCACTGGGACGTATCCTCCTCCCCCCCCCCTCCCCCCAATGTAAAACGAAAAAATAGATAGCTAGTAGATAGCAAGTAGTAAATAGTTAATGAAAATGTAATTCTGTCACCACCAATGTTACCGGAGTCCGCGAAAATCAACAGAACGCCGAGAGCACAGAACGTTTCAACTGTCAGTCTATACTGCACTCTTCGCAGTCAAATACGTTTTCAGCGTTTTCACTCATTGATACATTTACTTTTTCCTCTCTGCCGGCAATCTCCTCAAGATTTTCTACATTACAGTCAGTAGCTTCGTCGGCTGCTATGATAAAGCAGTAACAAAAAAGTAATTGTGAAACTCTCCAACTTATATAACTGCGAAAGCTTGACTGAATTTCGTTAGTTGTGCAATAGGAGCACTTGAAGGTTGTCTCCTGCGAAAACAGGTTGGAGAGGTGATTGCCACTACAAGTCATAGGAAGTAGAGGTGGCAGCACACTGGAAGCCACTCAGCAATCCTATGAGTAGATTTTTTTTTTACCTAGTTTTCGTAGGAAAAGTTCACGCCGTAATCAATGTGAAGCGGAGGTTTATTTCTCATCTTGTTCTGGTGTTCGCGAACTACTTTTCTTCAGTCGGCCATTACCCCTTTTCGGTGCTCTGGCTACGCGGCTGCGTTCATCAATGTGCGTTCCTGCGTGCGGTTTCTTGCACAGGCTCGGGATATCCCGGTACTTAAGGCTAGCAGTAATATGGCCTGCCAGGCCAGTTGAGTGCAAGGAGCGCCTGAAGACAATGCATGTCACTGACTGTCTTCGCTATACGCTCGTCGCACTCATCTATTTCCGTTTGTACAGTTGCACTTAATAAATGAACAGAACAATAAAATGCAGCCTTTGCTGATTGGAGGTGTTTGTACGTCAATGTGTTTGGTTTGGTGTTACAAATTCTTGCGTGTGACATGCTGGTCCTGTTTACGTTTGGGTCAGCTAACCTGATCACATCACCTGTATTTGACACACAAATTTCGGACTTTTTCTGGCGTTATTACAATGCATATTTTCAGAATTCACGCTTAGCTGTGCTCAACCGCAATGTAGATCGCTTTCTTAAGAACAAAACAAACGTGCGCCGTTTATGTTCTCTTCAAGACAACGTAGTTCTACTTCTGAAGGACGCAGTAATTGGACTATACCCGCGAAATACGCGACTTTGTAGTATTTATGCTTATCATACTGCCAATAATCGTAGAAAGAGGAGCTATAGCGAAGAAAGAAAAAGCCCTGCCGGCCATCATTCATTGACCTGACATAAATAACCTACGTACAACATTGCAACGCTTCGTACAAAGGGTACTTCATGCTCGAGCTTGTACAGCGGGAAGAAGGCCGTCCAGTCCCCCCGTTCAAATGAATCCTTATTGTCCCTTCGGACGTTACCCGACGCGGTAGCTAATTAGCTATGGCAATGCGCCGCTGAGCTCCAGATCACGGGTTTAAACCTGGTCACGGCGGCCGCAATTCTATGAAGACTAAATGTAAGAACACCCGTATGCTGTGATTTAAGTGCCCGTTAAAGAATCACAGGTGGCTAATCTAATTCAGAGTATCCCACTACGGCGTGCCTTGCGATCACATCATGGTTTTGAAGCGTACAACCCTAGAATTTAGTTTGTTTCTTCTTTGCGAGCGTATACACGTGTCAGAAATCGGAAATTTCTTGTCTTTTATTTCGTTTAATACGGTAGTTTCAAACACGTGAAAGTTTTGAAAATGTATATCAGTTCATAAAAGTAACGCACCATCTGCGACAAGACGAGAGAATGCAAAGAACGCAGCTGCTGTCCGCAAAAAAGCCTATAGTTTCTTGCTGGATAATAGGACTGTTGCCAAATATTCCAAATCTTTGAAAACGCACCTCACTAGTCCTTTTAGTTGACTCTAGACGAATAAAGTAAGGTATACCACCACATCTCACAGAGCGCCATAGCTCCAGAAAGAACGCGCATGCAGTAAATGCTTCTTTATTTGAGGAGAGAACACACGCGCATTTTATAGCACGTGAATTCGTACATTATGCATCCCGTACCCGTCTGCATCAACGTGAGAAATAGCCGAAGCCGCAGTGGTGTGTAGCTGCAGGAAGACCATCACATGCAGCGGGTTTGGTGATTAATACTAGGCCAGAAGCCACCAAATCTGGTATCGATCATGATATAACAGGCATGCATGCAACTTCGCATATTCATTGATGCAGTTCATGACTGCGTGGGTGCCGCTTTCGTCGCTGACGCATTTTTTTGCTTTGAGTTTATTTCTTTGAGCTGCTTTTCCATGAATTGCAACTTCCATTTCAGAGTGTATACAACGTGCGCAACGCCGCCTGTTTCTACTAAAAATGAGGCTCGCTGTCATTTAAGCCACAGGTATGGTGCGCAATGTCTCTTTCTGATGTTCTTCACAGCACTGTTTTCGTATAGTGATGTTGGAGATGAATGTGGGCTGTCGCCAGATGCAGTACAATCGAACATTTGCGTCGCCTCGAAGTGCTGGCCACCACGTGGAAAAAAAAAAAAAAACGCGAGAAATCGGAACGTTACGCACGTGCCAAACGCCTCAAACAGCTAGTTGGCTTTGGCACGATAGAAGTAGGCGTGCAAGAGCGAACCAACGGTTAAAGAAACGCGCTGCGATGCAGAGAGTCGAGCCGCCAATCGATAACTTATCTTTTTTTCTTTCTTTCATTCTTCCTTTTTTCTTTAAGAAGCCCGAAGGGAGGCTAGAGGGGATCCTAACTGCAAGGAATCTGGCACGAGCCAAGAGTCAATACTTGATATATTTTAAGCTCCTTGCTGAAAGAGTTCAAGTATGCGATGGTGGGATCTAGCCTCGGCCCTCCGAACAGTAACCCGAAGTTGAAACCGTTAGGTCAGGATCACGTCTCGCTAACGCGAACCCGCTTCTTCAGACGTATGCCGCATATGGCACGTGTTACTGTACAAGCGAGAACGAGCGAGAGGCCGTGTCAGCTCTCATTTTATCAAAGACTCGGTTACGAAACGCGTGAGTCAGCCTTGGCACTATCTTGCGCGTGCGTCACGCGGCATGTAAACAAATTGCTTATAAAAGCGAGGGTGTGTAAATTTAAAGAAATATGCTTTCGTTCTATTTTTCTTTTGTTGCTGCTAGCCCTTTGGATGCTACAGTGTGTAACAGCAACACCTTCGGGATCGGCCTAATGCACGCGGTTGCTTGAAGTGCACAAAAAACGTTGGTCCATTTTATAGCGCTTTGCAAAACCCAGAATGTTGCCATATAGCTAGCTAGCGACTGCAGTACGCCTTGCTTAACATCGATTCCCACAATCATCATAAAAAAAATAAAGAGAAGAAAGCTAGTAATGTTTCATACGTAGGAACCTGGCCTGGATAATTTTAAAATCAAGGACAAAACCTTGATAATTCTGGCGTTGACCCACAAAAAAAGAAGAAGAATAAAGTTGGGCTCATTTTCATCACCTCATTGTTGTAGAAGGGACGAAAGTGCGAGTTCCAGGCTCCCTACAAAATGGCTTGGTATGCGCTATTCACTTATGTTGAATAGTGGCAATGAAAGCGATGACTAGCTGGTTCTATTTGAAAGGCCGCGAAAAAAAAATGGAGAAGGAGAGGAGGAGGCGAATATGAATAAAAAGGTCTACAACAACGCTCCTACTCGCTCCATTACATGTTATTTTTAAAAGTACTATTATGTAATTTTTTTCAAGCTATTAACTGAAAGTCGAACTGCTCAATTATTGGCCTGTCCCCCGTTGTGGGCACGTGACATGTTGTGTGGGAACATCATCACTATCGTTATCATCAGAAGAACAAAGTACACAGTGTAATCAGAAATGCTTTGGGGAACGTTTGTGAGTAGCAAAGAAAACGGATCAACTTCGAAAAAGAAAGCCACAAGCTTCCCATTTTATACGCGCACATCCCATAAAATAACATGGTATACTTCCCGTTAACTCCAATTCTACATAGTATTGCTAGGATGTAGGTGTCCCTGACGTGTAATACGATTATCCGTGTTGTGTTATAAGAATTTGCTTTTATTAAAACGCACACACGCGCTTGTTATTCGAAGCCTAGGTCCCGGTTGGTTCTGCTAAGTAATCACGTGTTTAACTTGTTCGTCTTTAATGTTCCTTCCTAGTGACTGCTTCCTAAGTATACAGTGTTGACGCTCTGCCCACTTTCTCCCGTTTGAGCTTTCTTATTCTTGAGCCTCGCTTTTAATTAAGAGACCGTAATCGGACTTTGTCAGCGGGGCCGCTAAGTCACGTTTTTTTTGTCTATAAATATTCCACTGTTTCATTTGGAACGGCTCTTAGTTAATGCGATGTGTGAAGAGCGGCCTTACGGACTGCTGTGCTAGCGCAAAGCGAAAGACGGTTGTCCCGTGAAATCCAGAATGTCTTATTCTGAATAGGATTTAGCGTTACGGCGGTATTATCGCGTGCGATTAAATATTGGAGAGGTTAGGTATCCACTTGCGTGATTAATTTATAATTCGCAGAGCAGGAGCGGTGAATCGGTACGGCTGTGAGTGCACGTAATCGACGAAAATTACGAGTGCAGTGCGCGCTGGTTTCACGTTTGAACTCGCCTCCCCCCCCCCCCCCCCCACGCACACACTATCTATTGTCTATTGTGTTTAAATGTTAACATTGTTCATTTGGGCGTGGGAGAACCAGATGTGCGTTAATACATGCCCCTCATTTACCCATATCCACTGCCACAATTAAAGAACACGTGCCTAAGCACAGAGACACACACGAAAGTTGAAACGCGCTATACCAAATTAATACCTCTGGCGCGCAGGCGCGCACACGCAGCAAACACACACACGCACAAAGTTTGAAAGGACCGCGCTGGATCTTAAAGATCTTTAATTAATGCAGAAGCGTTTGTGCAGAAGTGATGTGTTGTACTAAGTGTCACTTTCTACAGAGTGCCCGAGCTAAATCTAGCCAGAGTTTGCAAGGGGATGACTTGTCTACAGTACCTAATTTTATTATTTTAATGGCTACGTCATTTTCACACACACACACACACACACACACACCACACACACACACACACACACACACGCACGCACGCACCACGCACGCACACACACACACACACACACACACACACACACACACGCACGCACACGCACGCACGCACGCACACGCACACGCACACACGGTAAAATTACATGCCTCTGGCGTATCACTAGCTCCGCGTACAGCAGTCATGTAGTACATGCTCTCCAGATTACCGCTGCTGTCATTGCAGTCTGAAAAAAAAAACTGTGCCCGATTTCATTTTCTCTTTGAGTTTCCAAACAGATGCCACACCGTGCCATGGCCGCGCCACGAAGTACTTTATCTGGAAATCAGCCGATGCATTTCTGAAACCGCTGCGTCTTCTGCGCACGTAGACAGCTTGTCAGTAACTTTTATTTGATCTCGCCAGAGCAGCGGTGCAGAAATAAATCTCGAAAGCAGTGTTGCCTTTCTGCGTGCCCCCATGATGAAAAGAGTTGTGAGGTATCGCTCCGTTGTTTCTGGAACGCAAGCCATTGAGGCAAAAAGATGCACCGAGAAACTATGGGTTCGCAAGCCCGAATAGCGACGACGGTTGTAGTCTTGCGAAATTTCTATCTAGATGTCTACTTTCCCTCAGGTAAGAGAAGTCGCACGATCCTGGCTTTTCTTTGAGGTTGAAGCGCTTTAGCTGAATTAATGAGCTACTAAGGCTTTTAATTATTGTAGCTCGCACAATCGCCTGCGTCGCTCTGGTTGCATATGTGCAAACACATCAATGTCTTTGAACGTGGATCGCCAGCAGACGCTTGCTTGGTATCATTCCGCACTTGGACCATAAACGACGTTAATGGAATCAACCGCGTGGTTCTTGGAATTAAACTTACGCTCCGCGATTAGCGAGTGGCGGAATATGCTTCGATGACAACCTACTTTGTGTAAAATACGGCCTTAGAACTTTCTTGAGCGCGTTCGTCACGTCCTTGGACACATTTTCGGCAAACGTCGCTAACTGCACGCATACCGTACCGCATACAATCGTGTACGAAGGATTACATGTTACGGTCAGCTCGAATGAATCCCACTACATATATCTTCAATGGCTCATTTAATCTCTGATAGTGATTTCGCGGTTGGCTCGGGCTCAAAACGGGAAACTCTGAGCAATTACACTAGTTCACAGATCGTTGACTCAATTCTGCCTTTAAGCTAGAACGAGGTGTGGTCTAGTTGGGGAAATATGGTGCACTAAGCAAGGCACCTGGAGAATGGATTTCACTTTGACCCAGCACCATCTTTATGCTGTCGTGATTAGACGTATCATACATGAGAGATGTCATGGCAATGTGGCACAGATCGGCCGTTTCCATAGCCGAACGTGTCTTCGTTTTGTTTTTGTTTTTACTGATGTACAGCCTCCAGCATTTTTAATAATATCGCGCGAGCGTCGACCGCACGCAGTATCAGCGCCTTACAACGGCGATAATCTGCGAGACTGGCAGCAGTACGCGCAGGCGCACGAAGCAGCGCTGGCGCAAGCGTCGTCTGCCAGGCTGTTCCTTTCAGGATGAAACACTCCCTTTCTTTGTTAAAGGCGCCCGGAGTGCGCACAATCGCAGAGAGAAACGTCACGAACGTTTTGCTTTTTTTTTTCCACGTTTCCCGACAACTCATCGTTCTTGTGTATTACTTTTCTTTATTCAAAGTTCCCTGCACATCAACTTTGAGCAGTTTCTTTGACTGCAATCACAGGAAAGATCAAGATAACATGAATCGGTAGATCACGGTTTAAGTTGTGCGCATGGTTTTGTTCACATCGCTTTTGTTTTCCTTTTTTTTTATCTAAGGAGACTAATACAGTCATTGTGGTAGGGCGTGCATCGTCCTGAAAGGAACAGCGTGGCAGACGACGCTTGCGCTAGCGCTGCTTTGTGCGCCTTCGCGTACTGTTGCCGGTCTCGCAGATTATCGCCGTTGTATGGCGCTGATACTGCGTGCGGTCGACGCTCGCGCGATATTATTAAAAATGCTGGAGGCTGTACGTACGTATGTACATTGCTTAGCTAAGTCACGGTAGGTGGCGTGAGCTGCCGCCTGATCAAAATTGTACAGCCCTATCCATCTATCCATTGAAACGCGATACTCGGAGTGCATTGATGCCGCCGGTCCTGCGTCAGTGCGTACTGTTAAGGACACGTGGCTTACTTACTGTGGTATACATAAATTCTATAGCCTTTGTGGCGCGGTGTGGCTGAATGTGATCCCCCAGTCCTAACCGGTAGTGTAAAAAGCGCCGGCTACCATATGCTTGAGTATCGCGTTTCATTTGCAGAGAATTACGTATTTCACGCCGACATTTTTCTTTTCCATGCCGAGGGACGGGCCTTGGCGTTACATTACATCTCGATGCATCTCGATGCCTTCTTTCCTACGAAAAGATACATGAGTTAAAACAACGTAAATGCTAGATAAATAAGCATTTTAAACTCGCATTCAACCCCCAATGCCGAGACCCGTCACGGTGGTCTAGTGGTTATGGTACTCGACTGCTGACCCGAAGGTCGCGGGATCGTATCCCGGCCGCGGTGGCCGCATTTTCGATGGAGGCAAAAATTCCTGAGGCCCGTGTATTTAGATTTAGGTGCACGTTAAAGAACCCCTGGTCAAATTTTGCGGAGCCCTCCACTACGGCGTCCCTCATAATCATGTGGTTGTCTTGGGACGTTAAGCCTCAAGAATTATTATTATTATAACACCAATGCCGAGATAGTGCGCCCCAACAGTACCGATTAGAACATCCTTCACACGAGAATGATCAAAGCAAAATTCGATATAACAAGTTCATGCCTTAAATGTAATGTTAGGCAGCTATAAATTAACACGTAAAATTATGTGTTACGCTCTTGTGCATTCTGTAGCCGTTATTCACGGGCAGTAAAAAAAAGTATCAAGGTATTAGCAGATGACTGCTCAGGGTTTTCGCTAACACCAGTATACGCCAGGACTTCGTAACAATTAATGTAACGAAACCTATCGAACACTTTATTTCCTTTCGCTCTACTGCGAATACGTCTGTCAGTACTGTCAGCAGTACGTGATATCATCGGTACTTTGTTTTTCTCCGCTCGTCAGCGATGGGATTTGTGCGACGGGCACGAGGAACTTTTTTTTTTCTTCTCTAAATTTATATTACCAGAGATATTCGAATTGCTGGCAGGGCAATCTGTGCTGAACGCGCACCAGCAGCACCAACTGCTGAGCCACTGTCGATTGGGGTGCAGAAACATATCTCAAGCAGTAAGAGATGTGTCTGTGCTTGCGTCATAGAGATGGGGAGGGAATGATCTCAGGGGTGCGTTTCCGTGGCCTTTGAGGTTCATAGAGCAGGATACGACAGGCAGGCAGAGCCCTGAGGCACATTCGCAGACACTAAATTGCAATTTTTAAACCTGGGAATCGATACCTGAGGCGAATTGCCCGATCAGCGCCGTACAAAACTTGCGACCGCGACGTCACAAGCTGGTCGTCTTTCTGCACCGCTCTGTTAGCCAACGTCTGCTGGCAACCTCTGTATTTTCTTTATTCAGATCTTCAAAAACGGTCCCATACGTAGCCTGCGTATCAGAAGGCGTTTTTTTTCCCCCGAAACTTCAATCAAATGCCTCGAGCGCCCGAAGGTCAGCTTCCCCGATCGTTGTCAGCGTGAATGTAAAGAACAGGAACGCTGCAATAAAACTGAGCTGTGTGCATTTCTCTATTCCTTGAGGCGCGCCGTGCTTGAACCGGTGCATGACGGCTTCGAGCCGTGCACGTTGCGTATCATGCACTTTTGCGCATGGATACGCAACGTTCTTCTCAGTTAAAGAAAGCCATGTAGCGTTAATACCACGTAACTCGAGATCAGTAATCCTGATTAAATAAAACTTTAAACTGTCCCCTTTCTCGTACCACATACCTAGATGAAAGCATTCCGCAGAACTGATTTGCGACTTACTTAAATGGTTGTTGTTCCCAGGAATGTTTGCGTAAACTATTCTTGGGCATGACGACAGAACTGAAGCAATGATAGGCAGCAAATTGAATTTGGTGTGATTTTGCTTGACCAGCATCGCCTTAGGCTACATAATCTTCTTTCAACCAGTCACGTTAGAAGTTCATACATCTCATTTGAGCGGCACCCGACAGGAAGTAAAAAAAAAAGAAAAAAACTCTTTAGGCTTTCGACGCGCAAATGTCTTATCCGCACCGTTTTCCTGCAAGCCTGGCGGGCTCATGACAGCAGTACTTTTAGAAGCAGGAAATTGAGCCATACAATGCTTTGTTTTTCTGTTCGGGAGGCTTTGCCGCAAGGCATACGAAGAATAAATAAAGCTAATAAACAATCTTATCTTTCTCTCTGACATTGATCACCGATTTTTGTGCCACCTGTCAGGGTTTGAGCTTGATTGGACTGCCAGTTTGGACGTTATCGATTCGTTCGCTAAGCCAATATGACAGACATAAAGCATGCTGTTTTCAAGAGGGCATGCTGTTTTCGTGAGCGCTGCGGGTACGTGGTAGCGGGTGCGAAGATAATGCTTATCTGGCAGGCTCATAGAAAGCAGGGAACAGTTTATAACAAAGCACCATTTTCTTAGGTGTATCTTGTCTGACTTGATGATGCTCTGTACCTTAGCCATCAAGTCTGAGTTGTGCTTTCAGCAGCTAAAGCTTCGTAGTTATGTGGCACGTCGCATCGGATTATAATAGTCAGTCAGTGTGACTTCATTTTGGATGGGCGTCAGGACGTGTCTTTTCTTGCACGTACGAGTCAGGTGGTCTCGTGCGACGCCAGAGTTACAGCAGTCAGTCAAATTTATGGCCAAGATGTAAAGACGTTGGTATTTTCAGAATAAGAAAACTTCGTTGCGGGCGATGGGCAAGGCGCTCAGAAAAAGAAGAGACCGCGTCAGCTCGATTTCAGCTTTAATTCTTATTCCCATTGTTTCTGCATTTTGCGTGCGTGCCTCTTTTCTTTCTTCGCTATTCCATTGCCGCCCCGAGCAGTAAGACCGATGAGAGAGAAATGAACTTTATTTTTGACCAGGCTCTTGGTAATTGAGCCCTAAGGTGGGTGGCCTCCTCAGTCCAGGTAGCCATGGCTCGCTGCCGCCGCCCGAGCCCTGTTCACCAATCGTAGCTGATTGTCAGGGTCTTGCGTCACCAGCAGAGCCTCCGATGAATGCAATAAATTAATGATTATAACATTGGGTGTTCACTTTTCTCACTGAGGTTTTAAGGGTACGTGTGCAGTAGCCGCTCTAGCTGCAGTATACTTTGTTGCAGCTACAACAGAATATTAGGCTGCTTTATTTAACCACCTATAACGTAGACAAAAATATTGTCAATGCCAATAAATATTTGCTTTCTTCTTTTCCTTTTTTTGCTTCTCTGTCAGTAGAGCAACAAGTTCGTAATTTTGGGACAGCGTCCCCATACCTGCACATCTAAATAGAAAAAAATAATTCAGTGTTCGTATTTTTGGGTTAAGGTAGGATCAAAGCTGTTGAAAACTTTGGGGACGCTTAAGCATCGCATTTAAGAATGGAACGCCATAGCGTCATCGGGCCCCGTTCGCATCGCCTTCTCATTCGCTTCCCATGCTTCGCTTCTCGGTAGGCACCTCTACCGTGCCGTGAAGAAAGGAACGTTTGTGCGCCTTACATTGGCCGTTTTAAACTCTCCTAGGGTGCCTATTGCAAGTATAGTTGCGAAGCAGCCACTACGCCATAATTCATCATTTTGCAAGGCAGCGATTATGCGCCCTTAAAGCAATACGCGCACATATACGTAACTGCACACGTTGTTGATGCTGCGGACATTGATGATCATTTATTATGGCTGAGCGCTTTGTAATGGGTAGGCGTTTAAATCACTCACTCGTTGCGTAATTCACACGCTGCGACTCCTGGTGGGATTGTACTCTTCTGCCACGTAATATTATATCAGGTGACGAGATATTTGGCCCTGCGTGATGCAGTGTAGACTTTTTTCCCGAAGCAGTTTAAAGAACTGGCGTGGCTCTGTGGTACAATACCTGACTGCCATACAGAATACCTTAGGTCGATTTTGGCTTGAACTACTGATTTTTATTCTTCGCATACATCGCAATTTACCCGCCACGGCGGTCTGGTGGTTATGGTGCTCGGCTGCTGACCCGAAGGTCGCGGGATCGAATCCCGGCCGCGGCCGCCGCATTTTCGATGGAGGTCAAAATGCTTGAGGGCCGTGCACTTATATTTAGGTGCACGTTAACAAACCCCAGGTGGTCAAAATTTCCGGAGCCCTCCATTACGGCGTCTCATAATCATATCGTGGTTTTAGGACGTTAAAGGGATCATGAACCACTTTTCCAAGTAATGATCTAATGACCTCAGTATCGGAGTTTACTGCCTCCCGAATCGATTGCCGCGAAAATTTCTCGAATCCGTCAAGAATGAGCGGAGTGACGGGGGTTTGGCGCACGCCCTCAGCGCTTTCTCTCTTTTCTCGTGCCGACGAGCGCACTGGAAGCTAGACAGGGAGGGATGGCACGGGGGTGAGAAGTTACGTCAGCGCACGTCATGAAACGCGATCGCTCTCCCGCTGTGATTCGCATGCGCGAGTGCGGATACCGTGTAAAGTTAGCAGACTGAGGAGTGCGGCGCGGGCAAGTGGCGGCACCCCGTGGCAAGAAGCGCATCTCATCCGGCTATCGGCCAATAAGCATGTTATGTCTCTTGCGATGTAAACTGGCAGGTCCGCGACGTCAACGTGCAGACGCCCCCCCCACCGACGAGAGTGAAAACCGGCCTCTGTTTGAAAAGAGGGCGCCTGAGGAAATGGCAACTTCGCGCTCCGCTTGTGGCCTTTGCGCGGCGAGCACGACTGTAATATTTTGCAGAGCAGTTCATAGCCGTGTCAGCTTTCCGCAGGATGTGTTTTTTCAACAAGCCCAAGGGGTGCTTCATGACGCCTTTAAACCCCAGCAGTTATTATTACATCGCAATTTTTTGCAATCACGGACAACGCCACCGACGCCGACACTGCAATTTCTGCGACACAGGCTCTTTATTGCCATCGCGTTAATAGCGTCATATATTTCGGTAGTACATATATTTGTTCCGTGTGTGTTACTTACGAAAAATAACGGGAAGGTACTTGTGTCTCGTTTATCGGAAGCGAACATGCTACGTCATCGCTCAGATGCACAATTTTTCGATAATTTAGAAGCGAGATTGGGTTCTTGTAACTCATGATTCTTAATACCTTGCACAATGTTCGCGTGTATCATCTCATTTTTTTGGTGAGAAGCTGCATATTCCCTTTATCGCAAGACGCACTTCTTCGTCCTCATCCAACGCTATAGGTCTCGCAATGCAGCGTGGAAATCGTAGAGTCAATATTTGACGATCAGAAAAAAAAAGGCGTGTTGTTCTGACAGCGGTGCAAACAAGAGCTCACTTTTGTTTATTCGGAACTTCTGCTGTGTGTTCGTTTTTATTCCTCGTGACTGGTGGTCGTTTTCGCAAATATAATAGACGAAATGAGCGGGTGAGCGACTCTCTCCGTAAAGACGCTCGCTGCCCCGGCGTGCCGCGCATGCGCAGTTCGCCTCTCCGCTCGTCCGCTGGGCGCGCTGGCCCGCTGAGCCGCGTAGCTATTACTCTCTAATATCACAGTGTTGACTTGGCTAGCTGTTACTGCATACATCGGTTGCCCATACTTTTTTTTTTCGCCACGACACTTGAAGGAACACTTCATGAATTCGCCGTTGGCGTCCTAGACACTGCGATATTCCGGTAATGTCTAAACGCGATAAGCTCCTATCGCCCCCGTAAGCTCTGGGTGAAACGGAAACCATGGGAGTGTGAGCCGAGAAGGATGATGACTTGATGCACGCCCTCTTAGCTTGCATGGGAGGGATGGCGTTCGTATAAGGGTGAGGGGCAAGGGTCAGCGTGCGTCTAGTCAGGAACGCTATGGAGGCTGTGCTGGCTCTCCGCACGCCTGCTGCGTGCACCCTGCCTTGCAGGTAATCTGCGACGGGGAGTGCAGAGAAAACTAGTGGTCTCGTGGGCGCTGTTTTCCCGCGCGTACGTCTACTGTTTAGAGGCGACGCGCTCCCTCTCTCAAAAGTTTCATAGGCGCTTTTAAGTGAAGGGAAACGCGATGCGCTTACGCAACAATGTGTACGCTGTCCGCGCCAGTTTTGCGACACCGAGTGTTCGCTTTCATAGTAACATCTATCTTTGCTTGACGGGCGCGTGACGCATGCTTGTTAGCTGAATTAGCGAGCGAGTGTTTGGTGCAACACATAGGGCCGTCAAAACTATAGGAACCTTACTTCGTGTACTTGTCTAATACGTTGGCTAACGCTATCAATTTTTGCCCTATCGAGAAAAATTGCATTATTTTTTCTCGCAACACTCCGACGTTCACTACGTCTAAAAAATCATTTTGTTGACAACTAAAAGCAGTATATGGCACTGTTCGATCGTGTTATTCACTAGGCCGCTCATTCAACGACTGTGTAGGCCCGTTTATTCTTTTTTTGAAAGCCTATCCTTAATATCAATGAAGAAGCGGGAGCTTTATGGGCTGCGAATATTCTTCTGACAGTGCTTCTGCACTCAGTTCGATGAACTGAAGAGGGATGAGTAGCCGTTTGTGCCCGATTAATTAAAATAACTAATTAACTTTCGTACTACTGGTTCCAAGGCTTGCGTTGCAATCACATGTATGTACGTTCTTTTCGCAGGAGGAGGAGGATTAAACTTTATTATCAACCAGCAATTTAAGTTCCTTGGCCTAGGCCGCTAAAACAATTAACGTAATTTTAAGAAAAAAATCTGTCGCGGTTGACACTAGCGATTATTACTTTATTACATTTCTTCGCTACGACTTCGAAGCTGAACGTACAAAGAATAGCGCAGTAACAGATTACATTGTGCTTCACGTCTCGTTAGGTTTGCTTAAAGCCAGCAGGTCTGTCGCCCGTGTGCGCCTTTTATCTCGCCAAGTTCATCTGTTGGCGACACGCCGTCGCTTGAGGTGCGAGCGCTGTGCGACACAGTGGATGCCAGGCCGTCGCCGTGCTTTCATCCACGACATCCTCAAGCACCATGTGGGCAACGCGTCCTATCAATCTTTTCCTACATCCCGGCCGTGTTTGAAAAATGCAAATGAACAGTTTTCGTTAGTAAAAAATGTCGGGGTTTTGCGTCACAAAACCACGATATGGTTAATGTCATCCACCTGGGGTCCTTTAACTTGTACCGAAATCTTAGTACAGGGGCCTCTAGCATTTCGCCTCCGTCTAAATGCGGCTGCCGCGGCCGGCATTCGATCCCGCGACCTGCGGGTCAGCAGTCGAGGAACAATTTTCGTTATTTTTATTTAGCGTAGTGTCAGGGCTACTCGTCTATCTGCTGTTTCTACCGGATTGAGGTTACGAGCTGTTATTGGAAGTAGTCCTCAAGACGGTTTTGTTCTGTTATTATTATTATTATTATTATTATTATTATTATTATTATTATTATTATTATTATTATTATTATTATTATTATTATTATTATTATTATTATTTGCTGTTGTTTTAGCAGTAGCAGTAATATATAAAGAGGCTGACCTCTCTAGAAGTGGCTATTTCAAGATGCCCAGAAACATTCCAGATATAATAATAATAATAATAATAAAGTAATAATAATAATAATAATAATAATAATAATAATAATAATAATAATAATAATAATAATAATAATAATAATAATAATAATAATAATAATAATAATAATAATAATAATAAATCTTTAAAGAAAAGTACATCTTCACCTACACTACACAGCCCAAAGCAACTCAACAGAACACAAGCAGTGGTACACAAGCAGTGGTACAGTGGTGTATAGGGCTCGTTGATATCTTTTCGTCTTTTTTTTTCTTTTTCATTGTTGCCAGAGTAACGAATCTGAGATTTAGGAATAGCCTGCACTAACATAGCATATGCCGTTCCGTTTTACCACGCCAAAGAAAAAAATATTGTCATCATGGGGTCATTATTACTATAGCAGTGTAGCGCAGTACCCGCTATACACTAATTTACCACACCAACTATGAAAATGCGGTGCGCACGTTTTTCCCGTTATCAGAGACGTCTCTATACGCAGAATCATTATGTGCACATAATTGTTTTATTAAAAAAATAATAAACCGGTACATTATTTCTGAGTCCTCATGAAGATAACTCTTTTTTTAACTTTTGCTTCTTTAACTTTCAGCAGTTAAAGAAAATAAAAAATGGTGATGCAGTCGCTTCCTGTTCCGAGACGACTAACTCGCTGAAGCACTTCGTTCAAGACAGTTTGATAAAAAAATAAATTAAGTGCTGCGTAGATGCATGCGTCAAATAGGACGCATTGCAGAAGAGAGTACACGTATACCACAGGAGAATCGGATATCTAATAAATGTGACTTAGCAGTGTTTGTAGTTGGGCTTAATTGGGCACATTCGGTAAAGAAGCTGCGCACACCAGATCACGGAGGACGAATGAAGAAGAAAGAAACGGCGCTCGTCCCGTCCTTTTTCTTCGTCCGTGTTCTGGTTTGTATCTTTGTCAAGTAAATGTGCGCTTACGTTACTATAGTTCAGCAAAGACGACGGACCTTCATCAAAGGGCCACTGGCAGCGAAAGCGATTTGCTTTTGATATGATGAACTAAACTGTGTCTCGAAGAGAAGGCACGAAACTCCGCGAATAAACGCAGGTTACACGGTTAATTATGATCAGCTCTGCTGCCATTTAAACCGATAGCCGAATAACCAGAGTAGCGCGGGTACGGAGGCGGGAAAAAATGGCGCAAGCCGTGTTGTTGTCAATGTTTGGTTTCTGTTTTAGCGCCGTCGATTCTTGTCAGAGAATGAACGGCGCGTCGTAGTCCTCGTCGTCGCCATTGCATCGATATATCCGTCATCGTCGATCCACGGCGGCATTATGTTGTCATCACTACGTTTTGGGCACGGCATCGTCGCCATTTCTCCGTTGTCATGCCGTTGTTGCGATCTGTCGTGATCTCCGCGTTCGCCAGGCCGTTGTTTTCGCTGCCTTTTATTGCGATAGCAGTTATATGGACACCCTCGGCGGGTTTTTGCCGTCGCCGTCATGTTCCGTAAAAAGAAAATCCAAATCGATAACATCGCCCCACGCATCGTATGTCGCTCGAGCAGCAACTGCGAACTTTGATTTTGTCGTTGTCGTCACGCACGCCCGCATTATAAACAACGGCACGTTTGAGCAAGCTTACCTTACTCCCCGTTAGTTTGACTTAGGAGGAGTAGGACGTTGTAGGTTGCCAGCGGATATCGCCCTGCGAGATTTGCAGGCAATTGTCCCGTCCGGTTTCCTCCTTTCGGATTCTGTTGAAAATATGTCCACTTTTAAAAAGCGAAGCACGGGCAGGCTACGAAGAAGGCGCGCGCAGCGCGACGCAACAATGCACATGCCGCTGGCCTATGAGCTATATCGCGTGCGGTGCATGTAGTGCCGGGCCCGCATATTACCGCCGTCATTGTTCCTGTATTATTTCTGCTAATTTTGTTGCTTTTGAACCGGCGTACACGGAGGAAATAAATATTAAAAGGCTAACTGTACTTCGCGAGCACTTACCAGCTTTTTTGTTACGTGGATTGTGCTCTAATAACGAGAATCAGGCCCGTAGCCAGGAATTTTTTCGGGGGGGGGGGGGGGGGCACTTGCTGAAGATCTTGACTATTTTATAAAAACACCTATTTTCATGACTTATTTCCGGTGAAACACCCCCTCCATCAGCATCAGAATTTCGGGGGGGGGGATAGGCTAGGGCACCCCCCCCCCCCCCCTGGCTACGGGCCTGACGACAATGTTCAATTAACTCTGCCAGATCACAGCACAGTTTGTCAGTGATTGGGTGATGAAGTGTACCGCGCCCATGCTGGTTTACAATACTGCGCGATACCTTACGATAAATGCGTACAGTTCACAAGACACACCCATCATCTTGAGCGGCTCACATACCGCGTGTTGATACCTTCAGAAAGACCGAATATTTGCCGGTGAATATTCTAAAAGAAATAAGAAAACTACCCGACAGCTACATCGTGTGGAGCTGGGGTCCGCGAACCCCCATTTGAGAACCACTCGTGTAGGGCTTCCATCGCTTCGGGCTCTTCTCACAGCCGCCGTTGCCGTTCCCGTTCCCGTTCCCTAGTATGGCGGCTTCGCACTAGTCATGCCAAGTCTTTCTATCTTTTTGTGTCTTTATTCCCATTATGTCTCCCTATTTTTTCTCTCTCTTTCTTTCTATACCTTTCTCTCGCTCTCTTATTAAACCAGTGGTGAGTAGTGGGATTTCCTCCTCCTCCCATCACATCTCTCCTCGTCACGCTCACTTCCCTTTCCCACTCCCTTGCTACACTATACTATACAAGGCTATGCTATGCCCTGCTAGCGTGCCTTGATAACCGAGTTTTAGGACGCTCGCCTTCAGATCGAGGGTACGCGGGTTCGAATCCCGCCTCGTAAAGAATATTTTTTCGGCAAGAATTTTCCTCTTTCTTTATACCTTTCTTTCCTTCTCTCTGTTTGTTTCTGTATTTCCTTGTTTCTCTCTCTCTCTGTACTCGTTCTCAGGGTTATTGCAGGCCACGCCGTAGCGGTGAGTAGTGGGATCTACCCAAATTCTGTAGCACATACTCGTTCATGATGATCATAGTTTTCTGATAGGCCGCTCATTACGGCTAGCTTAAAAAGCTTTGCTGTTTAAAAAAATATAAAAAACGAGAGCGAGCGTGGTCCCATTTGGTGGATACTGTAAAGCTTTCTAAAACCAAGGTTCAAGTCATGTGTATGTTTTAGTACTTGCTCATGCTAAAACGTCTTTTTTTCTTTTTCATACTAAATATTTTATTAAAAAAGACGTTTACGTTTATTGTACAAATTAGTATAGCCGGAGGGGTGCTGTTCCTAATCTCTCCAGTTGCGTCCCAATTTTACACATATATACTTAGCCAAGGTACGCACTAAACGTGCTGCATTCACGATTTTATGACCACGTGTGCCGCCACACATACGAACATAGGTCGGCAAACTCACTCATGAGTCGACTCACTCAAACTCACTCAGACTCAGATCGAGCCGTGAGTCTGAGTCTGAGTGAGTCAGACTGAGTAATATTTTCATGAGTCTGAGTCCGAGTGAGTCCGAATGAGAAATGTTTTGGTGAATCTGAGTCTGAGTGAGCCCTAAGGGCAAAATATATTTCATGAGTGAGTCTGAGTGAGCTCCACATTTTTTTGCCGACCTATGGTGCTATCTGCTCAATGTCAGCATTACTATCAGCTTTATGATGACTCACGTTTATACTCATATCTACTCACACATACTTCAAAGCACTAGCGTTCACGCGCCATCTCAATATTTATTGATCAGATGTGTGAGTTACGGAGAGGGATGAGGGGAGGGACATTTGACCTCAAATATTTCACGGCAAAATATTTCACGGGATGTTCTTGATAAAATATCCCGTGTGAGTCATCTCTTTCAATAAAAGTGCCCTTACTGCATTGATAACATTGATAACTCATATTTGAAGGTACGAGATCAAAACGTTCAAAATAGAACACCAGCTATATGAGATATTGATGTTAAAGCGCATTGACACTATTGTCGAAAAAGTTAATTATATGCTAATGGAGTCATGAGTCGACTCAGTCAGACTCACTCAGACTCGGATCGAGCCATGAGCCTGAGTCCGAGCGAGCAATATTTTGGTGATTTGGAGTCCCAGTGAGTCTGGTTGAGAAAAATATCAGTGAGTCTGAGTCCGAGTGAGTCCTAAAGGCAAAATATATTTCATGAGTGAGTCTGAGTGAGCTCCACATTTTTTGCCGACCTATGCATACGAACGTCAGTGTTGCTGACGATTGCGGAAATCGTGGTAACCGGGCGCGCGCAGAAAAAAAAAAGAAGAAATTAGATGAAAAACATCTAGAGATTCATCACAAGGGAATATTCCGGTTTGAAACCGTACACCGGAGGAAGGGATAAAGAAAGACGAAATGAACGGAGGAAAGGAAAACAAACGCAGACAAAATACGGAGGCGAGTCTAATCCTTGACTTCGGTGTCTGGTAGCAGTACGGACTCGCACGTCGGCGTTCTTGTGCCCTGGTGTACTTATTATTCGTTGGGTTAACTGCGTCTCGCGTGCTGTCGAAGCAGCTCCCAGAGGCCACGTAGAAAGAAGCGCGTGGTAAAGATCTGCTCAGCCAGGTGCCGCTACGATCGCAGCTGCATGCAAGAAAAGTGTCTACTATTTCAATGAACTCATTCAATTAGTTTTCATTAGTTTTGTTCGCAGTTAGTTTGCCCTTATCATAAGTAAACTTATGCTCCGATATCATATGTATCCAATATAACTGTTAACTAGAGCTTAACTATCGATGTCGCACCAAGTTGACTTTTTAAAACGCATTTTCTGATTATTCGGAAAACCGGAAGTGCCCGACCGGATGTGCTAGGAAAAGAAACATGAGTGACTTGCTGCTCGTGCCACTGAAAAGAAGGCGGGGTGGGGTGGGTGGTCATCGGTAACGGGAGTAATAAAAATCTCTCTCGAGGAGGCACTGGGTTCGATTCCCAGTGTGGCTGAGCACACACCGGTTTGTCTAATAGGTAGTGTGAGTACTCATCTCGAGATGGTGGCCTGTCCTTATTTCTCGCTCCCCCCCCCCCCCCCCTCCCGAAACCCAGAGTCGCTGCGCCGTGCTCCCTTATAGGCTGAAGAAATGAGCGCCTTTCTTCAAACCACTGTTCAGCAGCGCGTTGACCAGCTTTCAGTGTGTATACGCTACATAGTACAGCCATGTTTTCCAGGATAGTATGGTCCGAAACGGCCTGCAGTCGACGCGCTCGTCAGTAACGGGAAAGGACATGTTCGATAGTTTTCTCGCCACCGTCTATACTTTGATTACGAGCAGGCACTGCCGTCCATTCCTATGGGGAAAGCGAATGATCCTACGTCAGTCCGCTGTCGATAAAGTACTGTCGTCTAGAGTCGAGGAAGTCCAAGAGGAGGGCGAAGTCAGAGAGAGGGGTCCGGATGGTGCAGTCATTTGTGCTGGAAACTCCGTAAGGATTTTGCAGCATCATTTGCAAGCACACGGGTTTTGGCTGCTGCATCTCTCCTTCAAAGTGAGATAGATTCTATCATGCCCGCTTCATGAGCAGATCGAACAGCTTCATCCGCAAGCTCGTTGCCTATAATGTGACTTCTGCTTTGAAGCCACTCAGACGTGACGGCATGTCCTTGCTCGCTGAAAAGGAAGCTCTCACGTTTCTCGAGCTAGTTTACTTTAACTCCCAACGATGCAGATCTAGCTACATTAGAGCTGCTGAACACACACCGGTTGGATTGGAACAGCAATTCATATTTCGCTGTTCAGGTGAGGAGAAAAAAAGCACTGCTTCATTGTCAACTCTTAGGCGCCAGCGCCGTGGTATGTCTCCTCTCTTCTTTATTCCTGTTTTTCGTGCCTTTTAGCTAAAGCATGTATCAACAAACCAGCCCAAATACGCACGTTTCTTAGGCGATCGACAGCCGCGGTGATCTTAGGCAGCCGCGGGTATTGCCATGCATGCCAACATTTTTTTTTCTTGATGAGAGTAAATTCGGCGTATGCGCGAGACATGTAAAGTATGTCGCTTAAGCCGCCTAAATCCGATAACATTCAGATACTGCACACCGATGAAAAGCGTGCAACTGTTTTTAGTTGGAAAAAGCCTTAGTTTGGGCCTAGTTAGTTCATTGCTTCAAAGAGCGCGTGAACGACGTGAAACTTGACGAGAACAATAGTTCGACGCACATTAGACTCACACAGACGGGCCCGTGTGTGTATTATGTCCGTCTGAATTATTAAGCGCGCCTTGTTTCGCACCGTTGTTCACGTGTCCATTAGAGCTTTAATGCTACTCACGCTTAGACGTGTCCCTTAATCTTACCCTTAAAGTTCCTGAATATACTAATATAATGTGACGCCATGCGGGACACGAAATTGCGTCACATTCTCACTCGTACGTGGCTGCTAACGAACATGACCGCTTTGTTATGCGCCGGCGATGACCCTGGGAAAGTAGCCAAGAAAACGTGCCAGGCTTAACGCTCTAATTCCTTTCGTCGTCGTGGAACGTTTAAGGCCCGTATTCACAAACCAACCTTATCCTTATCTTTTGCCTTCCTTACCTTTTCGGCACCTTAGCGCGTTTCATAAACAAACCTTATGCGCCAATCCAGCCTTTCCTTAACCTTATCGCCGTGAAAAGGTGGCGTTCCATAAGGTAGCCCAGCAGCTACCTTAAGGCGCCACTTATGCGGCGCGCTACGGCTTATTACGCAAGAAGCTGTACAAAGTAATTAAAGAAAAGGTGACGTACGCGATCGGCGTCCATATGTGCAATTAACGCTGCGAGTACGTGCTCGGGAACCGTCAAAATTCCAAGGAATAGTTCAGCGACGGTGTGTTGCTGAGCAGACTCCGCTTCTCGAAGCGAGCACTTCATGTCCCCGAGCTTGCCGCTGGAAACGAACAGTCCAATACGTCGGTTTTCCCGTGCCCCCCCCCCCCCCCCTCCTTCAGCTACTGGTGGCGCTCTGTTTCTTCGGCACAGGCACTTTTCAAATTGTGAGCGGTGACTTGGTGGACATACGCTTGCCACACTGCCCCGCATAATAAACGTGTGAAAAAATCACTGCGCGTACGGCGCGGAAGCGAGCGTGTTTCACTGCGGTATGGGATATATTTTTTCTCACTTTTTTGCACTCACAGAGCCGCTGTACGGCCGCACGTCGCTTTTGCTGCTCTGAGCTGCTCCCACTTTCTCGTGTTGTCCTTCACTGAACACCCCGTGCTATCTCAACGCGACGCTTTCAAGTCAATGAGCAGCGCTGGATCTTCAGCAAAATTCAATTTTCGCCTTTCTGCCGCACTCAATAACAAGGCATATGTGTAATACACGCAAACATCCACACACGTACACACGCAGGCAGACGGAGAAAACGGCTCGCAACTTGGCGCGTCCGTTGGTGCCCTCGTAGAAATGAGCGCTCCGTGGACCGGCTCATACCGGCTCTGCCTCCGCTTGCGGCGGCGCGTCTACGCGAGCGGACGGTTGCTATGACAACGGTAAAGCGATAACAAAGAAAAGGAGCACACGGCGCGACCAGACGATACGCGTTCTTTCCGCAACTCGCACGGTCATGCGTTCCTGCATTTGTCTTATTGTTTTGAGGAGCACATAGCTATTTTTTCTTGCTAATAAACCAACGATCAGCCAGCAAAAGTTCATAGCCTCGCTCCCATACTCGTTCCTTATCGCGACAAGGCCGCCTTCCGTAAGGCTACCTTAAAACCGAATAAGGCGAGTTTCTGAAATGCACTGCGGCCTTTTCTCATCCTTACACTTTTCCCTTCCTTATAAAAGGGAGCCTTATAGCGTTAAGATAAGGTTGGTTTGTGAATACGGGCCTAAGACGTGCGCACTCCCTCCTTCTCCTCGCCGTCTTCTGACATCATGAAGGGTGCCGAGGTAGAGTGGGGATGTCCTGCGGAGCCCGGTTCGTACGCAAGTCACCCGGCCGCCTTAGCATACGGCTAAAGTTAGCCCGTGGGCAGCTATAAGAGCGTCCATACTGCAGAGCCGCGGCGCTCTGTGCAGGAAAGCGGATCCGCTTCACCGAGAGTCATTTATATCAAAACGTGATTAGTGCACGGGAGCCCGAAATTAGTTTCGTGGTGTGCGCCACCGGCCGAGCGGCCACGGCTCGCATCTACTCTATTCTGGGAGAGGCCTGCCATGCAGGCTATATTCAATTAATAACGGGGACGCCAGCGGCTCGGCTGTTTACGCTTTGGCGTGCTGTCTTCGACGTCCGCGCACCTCTCGAAAGTCACCCGATATACTTCGAATCGTAAAATAAAAGCGAAGAAAGAGAATCAGCAGCTTAGAAACAGAACATATCAGCCTGGAAGCGGAGGGAGAGATCCTATTCCAGAGAGAGAGCGCGCCCGGTGTTTTGATTATTTTTGATGGTTCACGTCAAAACTGCGTGCTAAAAGCGGCCCACTCTGGCTCGGCCGTGTCAAAAACGTTTTGAAGAGCCCCGCACCCTTTTTTTATTCCGGGAGGGCTCACCTTTGACTCGGGCCTGCCCGTCTTACCTCCGAGCGCGCGCACCTATTTTGAGAGGACCGCGCGTCGAAAGTCGGCAACGGCGGCGGCGGCGGAGACGACGGCGGAACCATCCAGGTCGCGCTTGCTTGCGAGAACCTCGCTGAGCATGTCGGATACCTTGTCAGCGAGCGTCGCACCGGTGCTGTCCTGGTTTCGTCCCGGCCGCGCAGCAGTGCGGAAGGAAGGGCGCGCTCGATACAGCATGCTGTTGATCTTGGGAGGTTGTTCACATCCCCCCCGGCGAAGGGTGCCGCTGCGTGCTGTTGCTGCAACTGCGCGTGACGAGAGACGCGAGTTAGCGGAAGCTAAGGCTCGCGCGACCTCGCCACAGGCTTTGAGTGAAAGGCGTGCGCCCAAGGCTTCCAACTTGGCAGCTGCTTCCTCGAAGCACTGCGTCGTCAGGATTCCACCCAGCGCTGACAGCTCTCGCGCATGCATTTTCCCTGCTTTCACACCGTTTCAACGTTGTTACGTTTTACACAGTTGCTGAGGCACGTAGTTTTCTTGGGGCCAAATAATATATATATATAGATATATATGTATATTTTTCATTTCCAGTTAACGTGTGTATACGCTGAGCTCGCACAGGTCACGCGCACTTGTTATTTTTTTAGAAGTCTTAATTTATGTGTTCTGACATCCCAACGGATTACCTCATTACGAGGGACTCCCGCTCTCTCTGGTGGAAAACAAGAATTTTGGCATCGAGCGCCGCTCTTGGGCGTCCAAAACATAGTCACGCGTCCCTCAGCACGCTCTTACGCAAACACGCGCGTCGTGTTTGCAGCGCCTTGCTCCACTGAAACAGCCACAGAGACCGCGCTCAGAATTACAGAAACATCCTTATATTGGTTGTTACAGGTAAGTGCGGTCCCTCTATTTATGTTCCGAAAAAAAAAGAAAGAAAAAGAACGATCGACAAGGTTGGAGACACAATACGACATTATTGTGCACTTCTGATCCTTTCTATAACCTTAACTGTTTCTTGTAGCGGGCGCCGCGCGCTACAGTTTCCATTGAAACCTGGTGCTTTAATATCTTCCTTTCTACTCTATGTCGAAGAAATAATCCTGATTCGCTCCGGACCTCGCAGTAATTTCCACTCTTCTTTTCCGGAGAATGCGAGACATGTTCAGAGAAGCTGCCTTCCGTGAAGCCCATCCGCAATTTCGTTTGAGGAACACTTCTCGCTTGAAACCTACATTGGAAGTGCGCTATTTTTGCTAATTCGTGCGAGTAAACTTTCTAAAACACGTAAGTTAGGCTGTTCCTGCCATTCGATTTTGTCATACATGACAAAATCGAATATATATATATATATATATATATATATATATATATATATATATATATATATATATATATATATAAAGCAGGAGTGACTTACAAAAGAGACTCTCGTCAGTGTCATTTCGTAACCTAATATGGATTTTCATGGCTAGTCTTTCGTTTAGGTACAGTGTTGCTTCTAGGTATAATGTATCCGCTGCAGGCATTGCAGCAGAACACCGTGTGTGTGGGTTCAAGCGCTCTTCTGCTGATTCTTCCCCTGAGACGCCACTGCGCTCAGGTGTTAAACGGGTCGTTGTAAATAACCCGAAAGGCATACTACATTATTAGCAGGTAGGCATAACTTTGGAAGTCACTTTTCTTCCAGCAGCAAATTGGAACTTTCCGACAATTTACGGAACGCCGTATATACGCGTGGTGCGGTTTCATACTCCGCGAAAGGCTGCGAGCCGTAATATTACTAAGTTGCTCTATGAATGAAGGAAAGAAGATTACTTTTAAGGGCTCGCTTTTCTTTGTTAGAAACATTATTAATGAGAACTAACAGACAGCAATGCCAAGGAAAGTGGCATTGCTGGCATTGCTGTCTGGCATTGCTGTCTTTAGCAGAAGCTGCTGTCTTTTCTTTCACGCTATTTCTTTACCTCTATCCTCCTCTTGTCCCTTTCTTTCTTTGACACGTGGATATCGTTTTCGCTACTTTGCCAGAAGGTACCTCTATATAGGAGAAAAATAGTAGTGCGAAGATTCCTTAATTTTTGTTTTCCGGCTTCATTCTGTGCGACGATTAACATAAAGTGCGTAGCCCTCAGTGAAGTTTTTGAAATATTCTAGCACAGCCCACACATTAGTGACAGTAAGTGACAGCGTATATCGGAATAATTTTCTCTCGTGCCATAGAAATGCCACTGTCACTCGAAGTCGCGATTGTGTTCTCTAACTTTTCTAGCTGCCTTATTATTGTTTGACGTGGTATAGAGGATTTTTATTCTTTCCCTGATTCCCCAGGTCGTTTAGCAGACCCAATGAAAGTGCGCGCGATCAGAAACGGCACCTCTGCACCAAAAACCTGTTCGCCACCAGGTGAATTTAAATGCAGCGTTTTCTTTATGCCCTGTTGACGACGCCCATAGCAAGCCCTGCCTGCGCAAAGTTATAACTTCCGCGCGAGGCGCAGCTCATGCAGCCCGCTCCCCGCTTCCGGGACTCTGGCGTTGACGTTCTGATGGTTTTCTGCCGCATCGCCATCAGTCAAGATACCTTTTTTACGTCTGCGGTGGTCCTGTCTGCACTTTATTCTTCAGTTTCTCGCATCCTTACGTGAATCCGCTCTCGGCTCGCGTTTATTTTTGTCGTTTGCCGTCTTTTGCCTATCCCCATGAAAATCTGTGCGGGCAAGAACGCATCTCTTCCCCTTCTGCGCCCTCATCATGGTGGTTCCGCTGCCTTTCTTTCCTCCTCTCTCTTTTATCCTTTCGCTGCTACGCGCCAACGCGCGTTCCGTATGCGCTTGGCCCCGGGCTGCCAACTTTGTTCCCCGCCGTGACGCCGTATTAATCCCACTCCGCGCGTCCGCGAAGTTGTGGAATGCGGAGGCACTGGAACTTTTCCCGCCGTGACTGGTGGCGATGCGTGCGAGCGCCGCGGCCCGCCGCCGAGCTTTCCCGCCCATCTGTCTAAGAGAGCTCCGGGACCTGTCGTGCACAACGGGGAAGGGGAACAAAACACACACACGCTCTCGTGCATCTCTATACACAGAGAGAGTTTATAAAAAAAGAAAGCAAGGATGGCCGGAATAGAATGGGGAGAGCAGCGGGGAAAAAGGGGGGGGCCTTGATAGGCCTCCCCGCCGCCGGCAGCATTCCTCGAGTCCGCCCGGAGTGGAATGCACGCCCGAGTATTATGCAATCTGCCGGGCACTTCGCCCACCAACTCGAAACAATAAATAGCCGGAGGAACGCCGCAGCTCTTTCGCCGGCTGCAGGCGGAGGGGACGCGAGAGGGCAGAGACAACGTTTTGTTTCAGGCGGCTGTCTTTGTTTCGCTCCCTTTGTTGCTGAAGGCGCGCCTCCCCGAAGAGAGAGAGCTCATGAATGGAAGCTAGAGGAAATAAAAAGGACAAACGAGTTGGCGGGGAAGCGAGGGAAGAGAAAGGGACGAAGCGGTCTTCTTCGGGACGGCCCCAGGAAGCCGAGGTCTCAGCCGCTCGCGGAATGCCGCCGCACCGACGAGGCTCGGTTTACCGTGCCTGGCTCTGCAGTTGTGTTCCTCCTCTTTTGCTGGCCTCACGCTGAGATGTGGTGGTGCAGTCATCGAGACGAGGGCGAACTCGCCGGTAAATGAAGTACCGCTGTCGTGCCAGCGCGGCCCTCTCTCGCTCTTTCGCGTGCTTCGCGAAATGCCGATATGCCCGGCAGTAGGCAAATACCGAGCGCAGCGAAGCCGGCGTCTTCACGCCGAATGTCGCTCGCGCGGACTTCGCGTGCAGTACTCGGCTGAGAGACAGTATTCCCGCTGTCTTCTTTCTTTCTGATTTACCGCATGCTTTTACGAGCAAAAATGCACTGACTGGGCGTAGACCTTTACAAGTTCTTCGGCAAAGCGTGAAACGTAATGAGTGCACGATTTGATTTGCTATTTCGGTCGAAGTTACAAGAATATATATCGGCCAATATGGTGATAGGGAACTGTTCTGGCCGACTTATATGGTTTACACACCAGGAATTCTTCTCTAGCGACATTGAAAGGCTGGATCCGTCTGGGCATATGCTAGATATAAACTAGATGTATATTAAATCCAATTTCATCACTGTTCATTATTAGTTATGTGCACTTACAACAAGAGCAATCAAGGAGCAAATGAGAATGAATGAGCAGGAAGCCGCCGGTGCTCTAACGTTTTCAGGCTCCAAGTGCATAATATATCTGCTGGGGATTTACGAGCAAAAACCACGATATGACTACGACGCACGTCGTAGTGGGGTACTCCAGATTAATTTCGGTTACCTGGAATTAAATAACGTGCGCCTAAATCTAAGCACACGGGTGTTCTTTGCCTTTCGTCCCCCATCAAAATGCGACCGCCGTGGCCAGCTTAGCAAAGCGGTACCTTGCGTGCTAAGCTACCAAGGCGGGCGCTCTGAGTTCATGAGGGGATCGAATGAATGCGTAGAAGTTTAAGGGAAAGGTGGGGTGGATAAGGACGACCCATTTGCAACGTACATCAGATCAATTGAATGGTTACGCCACACTCGGAAGGACGACGTCAGCAACTACAAAAAAAGAAAAAGAAAAATTAAGTCAGCTTCGTACTAGTGGTGCCAAGCCCAAAGAAAGTGCGGAGGTGGGCGGCCTTCTTTATTTTTCTCTTTTCTTCCTTCCTCTCTTTCTTGCTTTTTCTTTCATCTCTCTGTTTTTATGTCTTTTTTGTCTCTATTTATTTGTCTTTCTCTTTCTTGTCTTTCTTTCTCTCTACTTCTCGCTTCCTTTTTCTTTCTATCTCTTCCTCTCTCTCTTTCTGTCTTTCTTTCCTTTCTTTCTGTCTATTTTCTCTGTTTCTTTCTGTGAAATGCTTTGCTCTCTACCCCCCTCCTCCTCACTTCCCTTTCCCACCCCACTGCTATAATATACCATACATGGCTGCGCTCTGCTCTGCTCGCGTGCCTGGATGGCCGAGTGGTTACGATGCTGGCCTTCGGATCGCGGGTACGCGGATTAGAATCCCGCCTCGCCAAGAATCTCTCCTTTTCTCTTTCTTTCTCTCTTTCTCTGCACTCGTTCTTTCAACCATCATAGTTATTGCATCCTACGCCGGACAAATCGGCAAACGTGTTCTGGGAGCGAAGCAGAAGATGAAGAGGAGGAAGAAGAGAGCGCATGCCAGCCCATGGTGACAGTTTTCTGTTCGCTCTGCACGGACGAACGGCCGGCTTAAAGAGCTCCGCTGTCAAAACGCGTGTTCTATCTAAATTGGAATCATCAATTACCCCATTCTATACAACGTACATGCTGTTTCACGACAGTGAGGCTGTTGGTATAAATGGTTCACTACAACGAATTCAGCACACGCACAAGGTGGAGCTGGCAAAATAGTGTATTGTAATGCTACCCCAAGGTCATTTTGTTTATTTAATTATTATGGAAGCTTCTGCGCAGCCGATATCAATATGAATGTAAGGAATCAACACATTTGTTACGCTATTATAAGGTCATGTATGGCATGGTGTCATGATTATATGGCTTCATGGTAAGTTCTTATTTGACATGACCATTCGCTATATGTTATACATTCGTATAACATATAGTGACATTAATATGCTGCTAGTTTGCTATTTCTGTTATGCGTGTATACTGCCGCTGATGTGCATGATGTTAACGATGCTTAACCTGTACTGAAGGATAACACAAATTCCTGAATTACGCACGCAGTCAACGTGGCATGTGTTAGAAATTTTGGGGCAGTTTCCCAAATCCACAGGAATAAGCTAAAATTCACTTTACCTAAAAGTGGGAGCTCTGGAAGAATAAAATGTAGTTTGTGCACCAAGTTCTAAAGCGCAGAACAGATCACGCTGTCAGATACCCCTGCGGAATAATTCTGATATAATAAATGTCTATACGGCTCACATATTGAGTAAAACGGTTTTCAAAAAAAAAAAAACGGCTCGTTATACCAATTAAATTCAACATTGTACGCGCGGGGAGCGACAGAAGCCCCGCGGGCACACTGCGCAGTGATGCCACGTGGAGCTGAGTTTAATTTCGTCTTCCGGGTTGCGTGAAACCAGATATTTTTACTGGCGTCGTGCTGCGGTAGGGCTGCGCATAGAAGAAATCACGGTAGCTACCGTGAGAGTTGTTCCAGTGAACTCACGTTTCTTCTTTTTACCTCGGTTGAATCTATATCTTTCGCTTAAAGTTTGCTGCATTTCATGTTGGGTTATTGTAAGAAAGAGGCAAGGTTATGTGTGTGATTTTAAATCAAGGAAAAAAGGGGGGGGGGGGCTGAAAGACTGCGTACAAGGGTGAGCGCACTAGGCGCTCTTAGGACGCGCCGCGTCCGATTATAAAACAAAAATCAAACAAAAGGAAGTAAAACGAAATACGCGATAAACGGGGGAGAGCCCGGAAAGCCGCTAACGCGGAAAACGACCGTATACGTGTGGAGCAGAGTGGCGGTGAAAGTAGCCAATGAGAGAGCAAAGAAAACAAAAGGAAAAAAAAATGACGATGCTAAGGAAGAGTCGGTATAAGAGCATCGAGAGGCCAAATCCCTGGGCAGTCGTTTCCGCGCGAGTTCGAGAAAGAAAGGGTCGTAAAAAATTCTGAAACAACCGCTTTAGTGCATATACGCCTTCCCTCCCGTCAAGTCGTTTTCCGTCGTCCGAGGACGACGCACGGCGAGTCTTCTGGCGCGTTAGGGGGGAAGAAAAAGAGGAGCTCTCGGAAAGGCGTCGGCAGAATTATCGCCCCTGGCCTCGCCGGACCATAGCGGGAGACCCTGGACGAAAAAAAAAAGGCGTGGGAGATGCTTCTGCCGGCCACGAGTGCTAGCTACTGAGAAGCCGTGTCGTCGGCCGCCGCCGCTGGCGGCCTGGGAATACGTCCTACGTCGCGTGGGAAGCGGCGCGAGGCGATGGCTTGCGTGAGACGACGCGCACAGCCATGGAGTCCCCTTTCCCTACTTCTTTAGCGACCTCGATTCCCTTCCCTGCCCTACTCGCCTTCACCCCCGTCCGACCCTCGATGTGGCCCAATTCACTTTTTTTCTGCCTTCCCTCTGAAGTCTTTTCTGTCCCCTGCGTCTCTGAATAAATGCCGACGACCTGCGGGCTTGGTTCGGCTTTTAACTCGCTTTTTTTTCAGAGCCGGCGTTTCTCGACACCCCCCTTTCTACCATCCCCAAGCGCACGCAACTCACTTGGCAAACTTATTCTTTTTTTTGGCTTCTGTTTGCCCTATCTCTTCTATACTAAGAACGTGAATCTCAAAAGGAACATTGTCTATTCCGTTCTTGTATCTTTTTGCTTCATTTTATATGTCAGGATCAGCACTTCCTTCTACTGCACATTTTTGCCGTTGCAGTTCGTCCGGCTTTCTGCATTTTGTTCGTCCTATCTGTAGCACCGTTTCTTCGATTCCTTCCCGAGTTAAACCTACCGGAAAGCACCCCGGCCGACTTTTACGCAAAGACCTGAAGAAACAGGCCGAAATTTTCGTCACTCGGCAGTTTTATTAAGCTTTCTTGTATTTTCTTACCTATTCTGACAAAATCTGCCAAGACCACGTGGTTGAGAATGCAAGGCACGTTGCCAGAGCTCCTTGGGAAGCCGGCAAGTGTAAAGCGCGGTTGCGGTTTATTGTTTCTTCCATTTCGAGTTCGTGTAGAACGTACGTCCCCTGAGCTTGAGTGCGTGACACTGACTCTCGAATAAATCGGGTTGACCCAAATCTGAAGAAGGACTACTATTGCGCGCACACGTGCCATACGTACGTATGATACTGATGCAATGTGTCTCGCAATTCAAGCGAATCTGCAGACTAGCACGTATGAAGATATCACTGTTATAAAATGCAAGGCAGTAAACAGCTTCTTAGTTCACTGTTTCAACTTATAACGATATCGTGACTGTTTGTTGATGTGTGCTAAAGTATTTTTGCGACTACTAGTTACGCTGTTATTACTTTGTTACGCTCACTGTCGACAATTATTGACGGTGAGGCGAAGCAGTGATTTGACACTGCTTTTGTCTCGCCGTCGTCAGTTTTTTCCCCTTTTTTGAAAAAAGAAACCCCATCAGGGTGACTGACTGATTAAATTACTTTTTCTTATTGCCTATGTGCTTCCAGACAGCTTAAACGCTTTAAAAAAATTGGCAAAAGAAGGATACAGGTAGAGCGCCGTCATGTTTACATGTTTCATCTTCGTCCCTTATCGCCAACACTTAAGGAATCAACGAACTAGTCCAAACCAAAGTTTTATAGCTCGCACACCTTCGTAAAGATCCTTGCACATCTGCATTGTTCTTTGCGCATTCTGCGCTAAAGCTTCAAGATTCTGGCAATAATTGCATTATTTCCAAACGGCAGCCTCCTATCATTTATCTGTGTCACAGGTAACGTGAACCTTAGGGAGAATGATGGTTCATTTCGCTCTACGACGACTGTGAGGCACAACATGCGAAGCTCAATGTCGCAAGGCGTGGGACTTTGTTGGATTCCTTGTGAAACGTTGACTGCGGGGTGCCGGTCACCTGTTTTGTTGGAATGGGTTTTCTCTGAATTTTTGCGAAGCCAACTGCAGAAGAGTCTTCAAATTTGTTTCCTCCGTCTTAACAAGCTTTGTGATTGCTTGCGCAAGCGTATTTACGGAAAGATCGGCTAGGCTTCGAATGCGGCGTTGAGCCCATTTCTTTTCCTTCTATATGGTTGGTAGTTCTGAAATGTCTCCGATCTGCTGCACTGCAACAACGCGTCTGTTCGTTTTTCTAGAAGTAATTCTCCCACTTGTGCATCACTTCAGTTTGCCGAGGGTGATTTGCTAAACTTAGGCAATTTTCTCAGGCTATCTGCTTCAATTCAGTGGTGGCAGAAAGATACACGTTTTATGAACCAATTTCTTTTTCTGCCCTGTTATCGTATGCCGCACTAACCGCCTAGCCACAAGAAGGTTGCAGTACAACTATCACTAAATAAAAAAAAAGTAGTACGATATCTGTTTCCCAGAAAAAAAAATTAAAGATAGTGAAATGTCACTCTGAACGGTCGCTGTTCGAAATAGCGGTCTTATAACACGTCACAATCCACATATTAGTTTTCACCGTGCTTTGTAATACGCCAATTTCAGGTTACTGCTCAACTCCTCATAGATGCGCGAAAGTTAATCTGCGTAACAAAATTTCAACCTCGCAAATATTTCGTTTTTCCCCTTTTTTTCTTCGTTCTCCAGCTCGTGAATATATGCAGGGACGCTACTCAGACGCTTTCTTTGTCTAGTTCGTTTGCGAACTCCAACTTGTGTGCATCTTGTCATTTGCGTCGTATGTGGCCCATCAGGTGTTCCCTTAACGTTGACGTAGCGCAGTTCTTTCTTTTTTTTTCTTTTTGTCCCGCACTTGAAGTCAGTACCAAAGTGAAGCAACACGTCAGCCATGTGTCGTGTTGCTTTTTATTTGTCGCGTCTTTAAGTTTAGGCTGTGTCCCTACAGCCATGTTAAACCGTCCAACTCAGCCGAAATCATTGTTGCTTCTTTTTAGATGCGAAGCAGCTTACGGCGGGGGCTTTGTCCCTCACTCCCGCGTCCCGCGGCGTCCACCCCCCACTGCGCATGCGCGTCCCCTACCCCTCTCTCTCGTCTCCTGAGCTTCCCCCTCTCTCTCCTCTAGGAATACATAGCGGCACGCACGTCCCCTCCCCTCTCCTCTCCTACGCCCCCCCTCTCCTTTAGGAATCCTCTACTCTACGGAGCGGCGCGCACGACAGGTGGTGCGACAGCTGCATACTCCGCTGGGGGCGCCACGGTAGTTCCGCGGTATGAAACCGACGGAGCGCGCGCGCCTCATTCTCTCTCCTGTGCAGCGCCGCGATAAGCGCTCGGGCCGCTGCCGCGAAACGGGAGCGGTGACGTGGCGATCCCGAACTTCGGGTTCGCGAAGCCGAAAGGAAACGTGAACGGCGGCAAGCGGACCCTGATCTCCGGGCTCGGGAAGCCGAATCAAAACGTCGAGCGGCGGATCTCGAGGCAGCGCGGCAACGCGAAGCGGAATCGAAATGTCAACGTCAAGCGGCGTTGTCTCTCTTCTCTTTTTACATTCTCATTCGTCCTCTCAATAAAATTACACCATCTCCTGCTCAAGCTAACCATCTCCCTGCTGCTTCGCATCCACACATGGTTCCCTTTAGCGGGAGATGGTGTAATTTTTTGGTTGGCCCTTTCTCACCGAGAAAAACAATACGTAAAACTTTAAAGGATAAACCCAACATTCTTGCTCACTCTATTTCCTTTAAGTGTACGTTTTTTTTTCTCGTTTTCTAGAACATATAACTGGAGAACTGGTTAGCCCATACCGAATAGCAACCGAAGCCATACGTACAAAGGAAGACTGTGTCGTTTCTTTTGTCGTGATACGCTACAGGACTTAAAGTGCAGAGCCTCATTAGTGTTCGAACTACAAGTAGCGTTCAGTCACACGCATACCATGGAGAAAAGAGAGAGGGAGAGAAAGAAAGTGCATGACTTATAGCTGTTTTCATGCGGTTACGTGCTAGTATACGAAACTTGCCCCACGTTGAGCGCTTACGCTCAACTAACTTGGATACTTGACGATTAAAAACGCTAAATTTTTAATACTGTCTAAAAGACGACGAAAAATATATTTGTAATCTCGCACGACGATATGCGAGCCAACTGTTTCGTATTGTGCAGCCATTGCCTGTTATGAATTTTACCGCTAGCAAAACAGAAAGGCGAGCTAGTTGGTACTGATTTATTCTTGTGTAACAGAAGTGCAAAAAGGCTCGTGTTGTGCACTTTCTTGTCCTTGCCCTTTCTGCGCTCCTGTTACACCAGAATTTTACCGCTAGGTTCAAGTTAAAGGGCAGCTTCGATTAATTTGTTTTTCATTATACCAGATAATGCGCTATCTTGATTTATTCACGCCTCCTGTCACTTGTGCTCTCGTGGTCGCCTCCTTAACAAAGAGTCGACCATGGGAGCCCCCAGGCGTGGGCGGCTAGATAGATAGATAGACAGACAGACGGATGGAGTCCGCTCAAGTGTCTTTGGTTCGCAAAGAAATGCTTCGCATTTGTTGATTGCATTGATTGGTGGCAATGTATCGGAGATTCTACCCTGACGCTATCTCCCGGTTGTAAATTCAGAGATGAAAAGTGTTCGTCCATCCTCAATTATCGTCAGTCAGAGCATCACGTGATGCTCTCAATAACTGACCTGGAACATCATCCTCGAAATTTCGCCGTGTTTGCGTGATGTAGTTGCTCAGCCAGAGAACGCGCCGTCATAAAGCTGCAAAGCTTCCAGAGAAATTTAACGTTAATAACAGTAGTAATTTATGAAACTTTACGTGCCAAAAGCACGATGATTATGAGAAACGCCGTAGTGGAGGGCTCCGGGAATTTCGACCATCTGGTGTTTAACGTGCACTGACGTGAAACTTTAACTTAAAGAAAAACGAAATGTATATGAAGTCTTCCATTGACACGTTCATCTGGCTTAAATAAAGAGAAAACAAACGGGAGAGAGAAAGAAATCCCTATAGTTTCAGCAGTGGACTGAGGTCCTAAGCTCAATCGATCAATCAATAGATCAATCGATCGATAGATCAATTTCACGCCTTCAGCCCTGGCTTGGTTTTAGGTAACGTGCGCGTGTTCTGTCGTTGGAATCTGGATGCACAAAGCTTTTCGTCCGCAAGGGCACTTTTTCATTTGCCGGTTGCCTCCGTCAATGTTACGTCCGACATTAGGGTTGGCTGAAATTATGGCTTTCGAAGAATGCTAAACAGCCACGATATCATCCTTGGTAAGAGAGACTTCAAGCCAGTCTTGAAGTTGAGCCAATATGAGCCAAGGCTGATATGAATGCGAAGAGAATGATTTGTAATTCGTAATTACTCATGAAGGAAATCATTTGAAAATTTCACCTCCCGATTCGCTTTTATATATAACTGCTTGCAATTTCAATCACCGTAGTTAAATGTCTCTCTTCTCCTGTTTCATTCTTTCGCACTCCCTTTCCCAAGTGCAGGGTAGCCAACCGGATATTTCTCCTAGTTAACCTCCATGCCTGTCCTCTACCTTTCTCTCTCTCTTACTTAAATATCGTACCACCCAATTCTGTGCTTCAATGCTTTCGTTCATTTCGCGCGATTACCTCGATTGGTTTGTAGCCAACAACGTAGACCCGAGAGAGAGAGCAAAAATAAATAAAAATAAAAAAAAGGAAGGGTAGTAGTTGATGGATGAAAAGAGGTTGCCGTGCTCACGATCAAGTTGGGTGACCGTGCCATGAACGTCACATGCCGTCTATATTTCTCGCTGTCCTGGCACCCGGCGTATCGGCCGGCCTTCATGGGCGTCACTGCCGATTGTGTCATATGTGACCGGATACGGACTGCGCGGCCTGTCCCGCCTTTCCACCACCACGATCCGTCCCACGCCTGCCAAGCTGGGCACGCTCGTCGTTCGGTTTCGCCGCGCCAGGAACGGTGCCTATTGAGCAGAGCGGTTGATGGGCTACACGGTGCCCCATGCGGAGCGCTGACAGCGTCAGTTCCGAAGGCAGTGTCTGACAAGTAATGGCGCCACATTGACCGTAGAAGGCCGCACGCCTGGCGACTGTCACTCTTACGTTTCCTCGTGCGTGTTGTATCGTTGATGGCAATAGGCGTCATTGTATTCTTCGCTGCCGAGCGGAACAAACGGAACGTGTTGTTTCTGTGTAGTCTGCGCGCGCCCAAGAAATGCGTTTGCTTATTGATGCTGAGATGTTGTGCGTGTTTTTTTTTTTTTCCGTAGCTCGTCTTTAGCCGTTTATAGATATCGACAGGTGCAGACACCTTGTCTTTCGGAGTTGCCTGTGTGTCTGCCTTCGTTTTTTTCTCCCTTCAGTTTTCACGAAAAACTCCCTGGTTTTCACCTCGATGCGAGCTGTCTGAGAGGCGCGTTTTTGTTTTCTTGCAATTTTGTTCTCTCAGAACATGAAAACGGCGTTCGAGAACGAAGAAACATTGTAAACTGATGTTTCTGGAGGTATACGGATTGAACTTCGGCAGGTAAAAACGAATAAAGGAGATGTGAAATGACAAAGCGTAGACTGACAGAACGCGCACATCGCAAACAGCCGTAAGGCCACGTGTTGTAACGATAAGAGAAACATCTATTTCTGTTGATTTATTTGTGGATTCTATACGTCACAAGGCTACATATCGGATACAGTGGGATGCGAAAGAGTTGTCGACAGCGCAAAGCAATTCCATCAATTTTTCTCGTACTTTTTGCACCGTATGTATAAGGTAGCTATTCAGAACTCCCTCTTATTAAATTGCTGCCCCTTTATACATTCTGTTTATCTTAATCCATTAGGGTTAATTGTGAGACACTATTCTTGACCAGTTCGGTTAGAAGAAGGACATTTATTCATATCAGGGCTTGGAATTGTTCAGTTCGGTTAATTACCAGATTCGTGCCGCAATCTGGCACGCTGCCTGGAATTGTACGTTTCGTTCTGTTCAGCTCAAGAACGCCAGAGCCGCTAAGCCGTTACGGTAATGCTACGCTACCCTTCTAGAACACAGTTTTGTTGTTATTCCAGTGCACTTACACGTGCGTGTCAGCATGCACAGATTGGCATATTATCCATTCTTTTGTTTCTTTGTTCCTTTTTTTTAATGCCGCGCAGGATTTGAATAAATTTGCAATGAAGCAATGTATCGGGCATTTTGTGCATATCAGTTGAAGTAAAAAGTGCGCAACGTAAGATGAATGCAGTAAAACTGATAGTTGGGCGAGTTGGTGGGTATTCATGGTTAAATTTGTAGCACGCACAGTGTCCCTGTCAACTGTGCGCGCTACAAATTTAACCACGAGTAAGATGAATGACAGTCTAACCATATCGAACGCGGCCACGATATCATCGTCAACGTATCCACCTTGCGACCGACCAGTATCGCACTTTGAAGATTTGCTTGACGAAGAAACTGTTCTGCCTGTCGTTTATGTGCCTACCTTATGTCCGTTTGATTGTGCAGTTTTTTCATGAAATTAAAAAAAAAATAATAATCGCCTGTTATAGGTAGCACTATTCCGTCCCTTCAGGTGAACTACCTGAAGACACCGACATTTAATTGCGAGCTAAATTGGCCACGTTGACCTACACTAACAAAAGAGCTAAAATTATGTTTGGATTAATTACATCAGTGCGCATGCCGAAAGCGTGGAACTAAGCAGGCTGCCAACGAAGTCACGTGCATTTAAAACTATGCTTCTAACTGCTGCGAGATATGTTGGCATTTGTGTCAATATTGTCTCGAAAAGCATCCTTCGCACTCTGTGAGTGAAGGCGTTTGATGCGTGTCCAAATTTTCTTCTGTCTTGTGAAGAAATAAGAAGGACGGACAGAAAAAAAAAAACACCTTCGAAAGACCCTCGCGATGGCCTTCATAATGGTGTGGCTGGAAGATTTTTTCCAATTTGCACTCAATAATCATTTCAATCGGGATGTTTAACGGGTGCGTGTGATTGCATTTCGTTGCGCGCTAAAGACAACCAGGTAGTCAGATGTAATTTGGTATTCTCCACTACGGGATGCCTCATTATATGATTGTGCTTTTAACACTTAAAACCACAGTATATTATATTTTGACGCCGCTTAAATGTTTTAGTTTTTTTTTAAATATGATGGAAGATTTTCATGTGCAAGAGTTTCAGTAAGGATATGTGAGGAATGTGTGTATCACTGCGGGTACATAATTGAGCTGGCTCAGCTTGCTTTAATATGCGCCGGAATCCTTGTACAGGGAACGTTTAATGAATTCGAACCTCCAACAAGATGCAGATCCATGCCTACATCCCGAAATGTGCCACTTAATCACCCCGTTCGTCCCGGCAGCCCGTTATCATTATTTATCTCTCCAGTTGCTCTGGCGTGACTTTTGTTGAGACATATCATTTGAAAAATACGCAATAACAGTTTCCTGTGAGCAGTGGCGTAGCCAGAGAGGTGGTTTTGGAGGGCCAGGCCCCCTTCCCCCCGAACGTTTTACATTTTGTATGTGTATATATATGCGCGCACGCACACATACATGCACAAACATACATAAAGGGTGGTCGGACCCCCGCCCAGCAATATTTCTGGCTGCGCTCCTGCTTAGTAGTAAAAAAAAACATAATTTTTGTAATAATAATTATACTCCTAGGTACTACGGTGGGCATACAACACTTATTCATTCCGCCCCATTTTCAACATCAAGTGCACTTCACGAAACAGTAGACACTTTTTCGCAGTCGTAGAAAAGCTATCGCACTGACTTGCAAATATAAGGGCGCCGTAAAAATCTCTTTCTTTTCGTCATCAAAGATGAAAGAAAGTCCAAATGCACAAACGAAGAAGTTGATGACAAAAGCTGCAGAAAAGGGAGGCCTCCCTCTGCCTCATGCAAAGCCGAATTTATTACTTGTGACATGTCGCTCAAGTTCCGTGCTTCACATGCAAAATTTTTTTAAAAGTTCGCCCTGAATCTTATTTGAATTCTTAAGCTCAGGCTTTTGCGGAGCCGAAGAGAGAGCAAAAGAAAATTGCAACTTCCAGTATCTCATTGAGGGGCTTCTTGTAGTATATATAGCCCATTTCTCACCGTATCCCGTCGATCGCTATTGGAATAGCAAGTGCCTTTGAAGTTCGATGCGACGTAGCAGCGCTTTAGCGTGCCGCGTGCTTTCCTTAATTTACTTGAGGGATCTGTTTGCGCGGCCTTTAATCCGTGGGCTCTCGTCACAAAATAAGTAAAGCTGTTTCAATAGCAACATTATCGAATCGAATGCCAATGTGCGAGAAAGATTGCCTCCGGATATCGAACCAAATTTTGAAGATTTCCTCTTCTCTGCACGAACTGCTCTTCTATGAAGCTTACGTGGTTAAGAAAGTATGCTGACTTTGATTTATCTTTACACGCACGTATACTCCAGTTTGAATCTGCACGTCTGATCAGTTGAGGAGATGGAGAACGAGAAACTAGTCTCAGTTATCTACCGAACCGTGACAATTACGGTAATGAAAGAAGAAAACGGCACGTGGTCATATTTGCGTAAGGTTCTGTGCTTAAGGAGGGAAGTGTGATGATACGGCACCGCGCAGTGTCTTCAAGGGATCCAAGTAAGGCGAGACCAGCGAAATCAGTGATTACCTTGCCTGCAGCGGGACAACAAGCGCGCATATAAGCTGCCTACATCGAATGTAAGAATACCTGATGGAGTAGAAATTGCGGAGTGAAAATTGTCTACCGTTTACTTTCGCTCAACAACGAGGAAAACTCAAACAGAGACTAATATGCGATAATTTCGACGGTGATACATTGAATCGTATACGAATCGAATAGCTAGGACATTTCGTTTTGTATTATAAATTTTCAGTACTCGCGCAAACATAAATAAGAGCCATCTCTCTGCTTGGAATTTGCTCCTCAGAGAGCAGTGTGCCCAGGTAGTCACCCAAATGGCGTCCTCGGCGCTAAATACGGAAATAGAATGCGAAAACGCAAGCAGGTGCTCAAGTAATGCCCTGCAGCATATTTGACAGGCAGTGTTCTTTTTGAAAGATTGCAAAAAGTGGTGCTGTTGTAGCCGAACAGGCTGCTAACGTTGGGCCTGTTAAATGGTGATTGCTCATAAGTTCGTTACTAAACACTTTCTTTTTCAACACGTAATTTAAACCATTTTTTTCCAACAATTGCTACTCACCAATATACTTACATAGTTTTTCCCGAAGTTTTTCACATCCTTACCATGCACAGGAGTCCTTGGTGCATTCGAACTGGTAGACATATTTCTTTTTTAGTTGATGTAGAATTACGTTTTTAACCAGCATTTTTGCTCTGCTACATCTCCGCGTATTTGCCGGCGTTTGAGTCCAAAGCGCCTTGGTCAGCATTGCTTTCGACTGAGCAGTCTGAATATCGATTGCTGCATTCAAAACTGTGTCGCAAAAAGTCCTTCGTTCTGCGCTGAGCGGTTTGAGGTCGCCATAGTCTAACATTAAGTTAATTTACTGTCGGTGCATCAGTTGTCGCACCCCTTTCAGTTTCGCTGAAGTTGTTAACTAACTTTGTTTAGAAATCAAAGAGCCCTGATGTACACCGAAGGAGAGGAGAACAAAGATATAAAAACAGATACAATTAAGCCCTTAAAAATAGCGTACAGTAAAACTACGCGCTGTATATGCTGAGAAATTGACGTAAGGTTTGAAGACATACACACACCATGCATAATGCGAAAACAGTCCTCAGGAATGCACTTACAATGCTCTACAACATAAGCATTATTGAGGGAACAGATGCTTTACTGGTGCCTTTAGAACAAAGCAGAACTGGAGCGACTCAGCACAAGAGACAAGTGAGATGAGGGCATGAGTAACCTTGGCTCTTGTTGTTCTGCACACCGCGCTGTCTTAACCTGCCTTCTCACGTCAACATGTTACTGGTGTACAGAATGACAGTCATTGTTATGACAACGAATCCGGTAAGATAATTCAGAAGGCTGTCTAAAGAGAACACTTTGCATTCATTTCTTCGGTCACCTAAACCCAAGCTTTGTACAAAAACAAATTCAGGAGCCCTTGCCGTATGGACAAAAAGGGGGGGGGGGGGGGGGGGGGGGAAGCGGAGCTTTGTGTCTGCGTGTGTGAGCTACTGCTTTCTTTCTTTCTTTCTTTCTTTCTTTCTTTCTTTCTTTCTTTCTTTCTTTCGAATTGCGCTTTGCTCCTTCCTAAGTGTTTTCTTCCTCCTTGTCGGTATTTGGACTTTCATCGACGTGCTCAGCAGCGCAACACTTCATTTTCTACAGGAAACAACAGCGGTTATAGGTTTATACCCAGGCAACAATAAAATGTGGAAACGCGAAGTGACAAGTCACCTCGATAAACGATCAGATTGCCATAACAGCAGCAACTGATCGCCGACAAACCCACGATCGAGAGAGCATCAGTTGTTGTAAAACACCGCATACAAATACGCAAGAGATCGGCGCACCTTCGAGGGTCACATTTCTGTACGCTCGCCGGCGGCGCCAGGCTTTTCGCGTACGACGCCGAAAATCGGCGAGTTATAAAAGCTTCGCTTGAAAAAAAAAAAAAAAGACCGACGTATCACCGCGATCGCTATCGAAACACTTCAATTCACACGGTCTGTTGCGCTCCGTTCCATCTCGTGCTTTCATTTCACGGTGGCGCTTTGTTAATGCGGAGAGATAGTACAGAGCGAGAAGCTGACAGCGGCACTCTTACGCACCAGCTTGGGCTCCGAGGAGATTAGGAGCGGCCCAAGTTAGCCAGTGCATGCCCCATTGTGAGCCGAGCGTCTTTATGAAAGCGCTTACCGCGTCTGACGTTGAGAGATCGCACCTTTCTTTGGCCGAGCTCCACCCGCTTCTTTATCGTGCTCAGGCACGCGTGCCGTGCTGCCCCTTTCCACATTCTCGGTCCCGCGTGTGAAGCGTGAGTGCGCGCGGACATTTGTTTCCCGCAAAACAAGTTCCAGTTTAAGAAACCGCAAGCAGCTAAGAAAATGGTCGTATGGCAGTGAGGAATGCGTGCGTTATACCTTAAGGCGTTATTTAAATGAGAAAGCTCACGCGGGGTTTCCGGCCGGCAAGGTAAAGCTTAGCGATAGCGTTTTCCAAATCAAAACAGGAGGTAGGAGCCCGAAAGATCAATGATTCTGCCGTGGTCTGCTTTGGAGTTTGCTCCACTCTCAGAACTGCACTGGTGGCTCGGCGACTTGCTGAAACTCATCGCTCAAAGCAGCCGTCTTCTCCGTGCACTTCCCTGCTTCCACCGCCACTCACGCCCGAGCGTGGCCTGCCAAAATACTTTGGCGTGGCAGTGCGAAAGGCTGAGCGTGCAGAGGCGCGGTCGGCCGGACGTGCTTCGGCCAGGGGTCCCGGCGCTGTCAGGAAAAGCTTGTCCAGGCTAAACGTAATACTGCTCGCAGCGTGAGCAGCACGCGCCTGCCCGCGTCCTGGGCGCACTCATATTTCGTATAGCCGTGATGCATCTGCGTGACAGCTTCTGGGGACACTGTGGCACGGTGCATGTGTGGCGCCCGTGTCCCTCGCCGAATTGCCGACATCGATTGGTCCGGTGCAGCGGGGGGTCCCCGTGCGGCGCGGCGAAGCGTGGGCATCCTTTGCCGGAAACTCATCAGAACACTTTCGCCGCGCGTGTGGCGAGTAATCCGCTGTTTCACCCTCGGCCCGGCCGTCTCTTTCTCCCTTTCGTCCAGCTGAAACAAGCCATCGATCCGCGCCAGTGTGACAGCACGCTGCCGAAGCTAAGTGCCACTGGGCCCTCCTTCTTTCGGCGCCTAAGCGACATCAAGGAATGGCTTCCTGTATTCTTTCTGCGACGCGTGTCTTTCCCCGTAGCCTTGCGACTATTTGCGCGTTTGTTTCTTCGCTCGGCGCAGGAGCAGGTGGCAGAGGCCCACACTTGAGCTGCGACTGTAGCTTTCGCAATCATTCGGAAGGTTCTCGTTTATAGCTGCGTTTTCTTTCTCCCCCTTGCTGGCCTATATAAAACGCAGTACATTCCCGAGGCTGGCTTTCAGCGCATTCCGGCTTACTGAGTTCTGAGAAACAAAAGGAGGTGATGTATTTTTCTTTGCGTTGCACTGTTGCTCGAGGCGCTGTAGATAAAGAAAAACAATCGTTGGTAGCCCCAAACAGGTTGGCCCCAGGAGACGTCTTTTTCTTTTTGGCAACAGGTGAGTGGTACAAGTTCGTAGATGTCTGGTTAAGAGGCACTGCGACTTTTGGATAGGATGGTATATACAAACGAAACGAATGCACAAAAGAAATGAAGCTGCGTATGGTAGAGGTAAAGGAAACGAATAAAAATGTAAATGAAAGGATATTTCCCTTTACCTGTTGGGCGGATATAGCATTCGTTAAAACGGTTGAGCTCTGCAGAATCGTCTGAATGGAATCAACGGAGTCGAGCGCTAAAAATGTAATTAGTGCTGGTTTTGTACAATACGGATGTTTTTATGTTAAACATATTGATAAAAGTACCGCGAACTCGACAAAGCAGTCTTTTTTAAAATATTTATTCCGTCAAAACATTCCACACTTAAACACGAAGCTTTGGACATTCTCTTTTGTTTCTGTCACAGGGGTAGAAGCTTGTGAAACTTTTTTTCCCTAGATCAATAAATACTATCGGTCCGTACGACATGGTGGACGATGGTAACTCTTTTGGCTCGCGCGAACAAATATGTGGGCGCATAGATCAACATTAAAGTCTTTTATTGAAAGTTTTATTGTGATATCAGTTATATAGACACTGCAGGCGCATTTTCGCTGTCGCCGTCATGTTCTGTATAAAGTCTAAGTCGATAACATCGCCCCGCGCGTCGTACGTTCTATGTGCGAGTGAAAGCGTGCGAGGGCTGCCGACGGTCACGGCTCATGCAGAGATGAAACGCGCCGGTTGTCACCGTCGTGCGAAAGGCGCACGGTGGGGTACCGGAGGTAGGCTGCCTAGCTCCGGCAGGAAATGAGTACTTTGACAGGCCGGGCATGGTCGCTTGCGGTGGCGCGCGCTGTATCTTTAGAGGGGATCAGCAGACGGCTCATACCTTTGTACGTGTTGCGCTCTCATCGCAAAGTTTGCGTTGAAGCCATAGCAGCACGAAGGTCGCTTCGCTCGCTGCAGCAGCCGCGTTTCTTTACGCCAGCGTTCTGTTGAGTTACGCCAGGTCACATGCTAAAAGAGGGAGTCGCTAGCTTTACTTCGTATAACATTCCAGTTTGTTGCCATCACATTCATCGCTTCGCCCTGGTGGTGAAACTGTGGCTTCATTTTATCCGTATTTGTGTTGGTTCTCGTACTAACGAACTCATGATCGGAAGCGCACAATTTGGATGCAATTTTTCACGTAATAGCACCCGAATGCACTCCTGGTGTGTATGCAGGCGCGTTAGTACGCCCTTGAGATTTAAATCCCTTCTTAATAAAGAAAGCACTGTGCAAGAATAACAAAATAGCCCCAGGTACCATGCATGTAACGATAGAATGTAGCGCTGATTTCAAAGGAGATTTTGCGTTGATTCAAAATTGTTTGTGTTAGTTTTGATGTAAATTTCATGCATAATGTATTAATACCGTTGTTTTGGCGAATGGAGTGAACCAGATAAAGGGCATATTACCTTCCGCCGCTACCTCACAGATGATACACGCGCCACGCAGCCAAGGAGAGCGAGGAAAAAAAACACCTAAATAATCTTTCAAAAAATGATTCATTCTTTACAAACCTTTCGGCAGCCGCTTTGCCATCCAAATTATCTCTTGTACGATAGCTTAGCAATGTCCTTGTTTAGCTGTGGAATATCTTTTCCTCGCTCAGTTTTTCCGTCGCTTTCGTCCAGGCAAATAAATATTGAAATATATCCCACTACACTGCGGTGCCATTAAAGGATAAACTCATAATAATTAATTATGCACACGGGTTTATGTGCTGTTTTCTTCTTCGACTACATAACTTCTTGAAATGATAAAATGAAAAGCACGATAATGGGAGCGCTATTAATTTTTAGTAGAGAGAAGACTATTTGTGTCAGCATTAAAGTCCCCTTCAATGGCTGATTTCTCGCTATTTTTTTCGCGCCTTGTTCTTGCGAAGCGCGCAGTTTCCTTAACTGCCGGCCAGTGCCGAAGAACGACGTTACAGAAGTAATGGAAGCTCGCAGAGCAGTTTATTAAATTTACTACGTGGGCTCTTTGCCATCGCTTCGGTACAGCGTTTCATGTGCATAAAAGACGGCGCTACAGACTGTACGTGAACCGCAGAAAAAGATTCCCGCGATGCTCGTAGAGTGCCCTCAGGCTGGACACAGTGCAGCAGTTCGCTGCCAAAAAAAGAACGCGGAGAGAACAACCCCCCCCCCTCCCAAGAAAATAGAGAGAGAAAAAAAAAAACCGGTAACAACGGGTGTAAGAAGATACGCGAACGTGGTTGTTCCGACAGAGCGGTAAAGGAATTATGTATTGATGGTGGTGGTGGCCACTGTCGAAAGTCTCCGCCCACGAAATGGAATCGGGAGTGGCAAGCCCGCATCGCTCTGAGCGACGGCTTCCTGCGCGCTTATGACGAGGAAAGGGTAGGGGGAGGGGGGGCAGGGATGCCCTAGGGCGCCCAAAACGGCAGCTGGCGCCCATTCGGGGATTGCGGTCAAGTTGCCGGGCCGGCGCAACAAGAGCGCACGTTGTTGCACGCCGGCGGCCGCGGACGTGCCGCCGGGGCACTAGCGTGGTCCGGGTAAACAGCGGAAGTAGTATAGGACTGTAACACCCTCTCCCCCCCTCCCCCCGCATGCCCATTTTGCTCGCTCGCCAACTTTATTACTGACCGCGGTGGAAATAGCCCTAACCACCTGAAGAAGATTAAAGGGCATCCTTCTTCCCCTCTTAACCTCCCTCCCCACTTTGCCGCCCCAAGGATTGCCCTGCGGGCCACTCGCTTTTCCACTGCGTCGGCTACATTTATTATCGTCGGCGCTGTAGATGGCCGCTTCTGCCGCCGGATTTCGTCAGCGCTGCGGAAACCACGCAACTTAAGAGCTACGCAGCATTGACCATTTCCAGGCCCGCCGCCACGGATTCGCGCGATTACTTTTGTTGCGTCGGGCCGCAGCTGCAGCTTTTGGGGCCCGTTACTTATTTACGCGGCAGCGCAGAACTCGCCTAAGAGCCTCTCCGCTCTGGAAGGCGTCCCGCCCCTTTCTCTGCGACCCACGCTTGCCCCCAGAAAAGTTTGATAGACCACGAAGCCCAACTGTTGCGAGCGCCCCGAGGCGTCGAATGTTCCTGACGGTGTCACTTAATTACCATTCGACCAGCATAAATGGATTGGCCTCTGAGGAAATACCCTTCGTGTGCCTATACGCCGCCTCCGAAGGTTTACGAAAGTGTCGAGCGAGTTTAGCCGGTCCGTAATTATTGAAGACGGCAGGCGCCGGAGCTTATCGCCTCGCATAAACGCTTAAACGATGGCTGGCTTCTGGTATTGATAAAGCAGGAAAAAGGCCGCATTGGAATGAGTGCGTGAGTAACGGGAAAACTATTCCCTTAGCTATGAGAAATGGCGCTAACAATGCGCAAAAGATAACTATGTACGTTTAGGTTCAAAGTTCCACTTTTTGGCGCCCGTCCAATTTCTTTCTCAGCCTTCGATTTTGGCCTGCTTACGGCTATTCATATTGTGAGGAAACACCAGACATGTTACCCATAAGATAAAATAGACGTCGAATTATGGTTTTGCTCATATGCTCAACTATTACAAGTGAGGGTTACAGTAATGATATCCTGACTCTACCATCAACGCGACTTAAGAAATATTCAACTCACTACCGGAAAGGAAGTGCGTGCGCCGCATGCTTTTCAGCTTTACCAAAAGCTTCGAGGACGCAGACTTTCATCTGCCCACTCTGATTTTGCAAGGGCTGAATATATTGGCGAGGCGCCCCATTTTATCGAATTGGAACAGACCTTTCAAGTGAATAAAATGGAACGGGAGGAAATGGAGCAGATGTTTCATGCGGTAGAAAATAAAGAGCATTTCTTGCGTGCTTTGCTCGTCTCTTTCCGTACGCAAGCTTTGCTTGTTCATTGTACCACTTGTTCTTCTTTCGCTTCACCTATTCATTTGCCTGGGAGGTCACAATAAGACACAACTTCCTAAAATGAAGAAAAAACAACAACAACTTCGCCATCAAGCTGGAATATAGTCGAAAAGAGGTTTTATGATGCCGAAATTCCAGCGTCGCTCTGAAACTTCGGCGAGTAAACATCATATTGCGACCAGACGGTTCGGCTTTTTTGCGCTACAGTTGTGTCTAACAGACAAAACACGCTTTACAGGGGAATCACGCACGATATTTTTCGAGGTGCCCGCCATCTGTTTGCCCATTCTATTCGCTGATGGCAGTTCCGTTTTCTTCTGTACTTCGTTTTCAGAAACAGTGCTATGCCCTTGTGGGTATGCAGGGGCCTGAAGAGCAAACTTGGAGATGTGTACATACATACTTGAACGCACGCACGGCTTGTTTGATCAAACAAAGCTCTTTGGACACGCGTGGCATCAAAAGCACATTGAGACATGATTAAACGTGACTCAACGTCATAAACAAATGTGCGCATCTTAACTAGAAGAGCGGTTGCTGCACTCGCCTGCACTGTGTAATCATTTTTTGATAGGCCGTTGTGTGCGCAGCCGCAGTGGTGGCTGAGTGGGTTACGGTGCTCGGCTGTTGACCCGAAAAACGCGGGGTCGGTCCTGCCCGTGGCGGTTGCATTTCGATGAAGGCGAAATGCTAGAGACCGCGTACTGTGCGATGCCACTGTACGTTAAAAAACCCCAGGGGGTTGAAATTATCTGGAGACCTCCACTAAGGCGTCTCTCACAGCCTGTGTTGCTTTGGCGCGTAATTAAAGCTCGCTATCTTAAAAGAGATTCTTCCTTTTTTTCTTTCGTTATTTCTTTCTTTGAGGTAGCGTTTTGCTTTGGTTGAGGACGAATAAAAGTTAAATAAAGCGAATTATGGTAAATGTGCAAGCTATAATTATGTATATGTGTGATGGATTACGCAGACTTTCTATTTCTGTGCGTGCTTAGTATGGTGTATGAGCAAAGGCTCAATTTAATGTTGTCGAAAGAATGACTACATTGTTATTGCCTGGTTGCGCTAATTAGTTTTAACAATAAGCATATTGCCCTTACTACCCTTTATCTTGTACACGACGGGCCACTTACCTACTGAGTCATAAACCCGCTTTTTTCCCTTACTTATTGCTTATTATTGTGCAGCCCTCGCCATAGCCGTCTCCTGTATAACAAAGCTCTTCATTGATAATTTGGTGGCTAACTACACAATTGATTGTTAAGTTCTCTGTGACTTCAGCGAATTAATTATTATGTTAGAAAATTATTATACTTGTGCCACAGTACTCTTGTGACAACTAAAAATTACACCATCTCCCGCTAAAGGGAACCATGAGGCGATGCGAAGCCGGAGCACTTGCACGATCGCGTTCCGTTGGCGTTCGTTGGGCATGCTACCGACCTCGCGTCGTGGAACGCGAAGAGGGACGCTACGCGCGTCGTATCTTCCATCTAGCCTGGCCGTTAATTCTCACAGGGCGAGCGGGGAACGCGGTCGACAGGCGGGCGAGAGGGGGGCAGCGTAGGAGAGGAGAGAGAAGGGGAGGGGACGCGCATGCGCTCGAGCTCATCGCGGCGTTGCGCAGGAGAGAATTTCGGCATGTCTAGCCCGCGTTTCAGAAGAAGAGTGGAAAGGGGAGAGGGGTATGGGAGAGGGGGAGGGCAGAGGGAAAGTGGAGAGGGTGAGTGGAGAGGAGGTGTGTGGAGAGGGTATGCGCATGCGCAGTAAGGGTGGTCACGCCGCACACCACCGGATTGAGCTCGGCCTTAAGATACTTCGCATCTAATAAAATCAGCGTATTTCCTGTCACTCCTGCTTCCCTTTTGTCGGTGCAGTTTTTAATCGAGAAGTTTTTGGTTCTTGATCCTAGAAATGTCGCACCAACTAGCCCAAATGTTCACGCTTCGTGCGACCGCCGATATTAGTAAAAATACATGCGCTCCACTGTTTTGTCATAGCACGAGATCTCGGGATGAAGGAAAGAAGATTACTTTTAAGGGCTCGTTTTTCGTTGTTATACACAATATTAATGAGAACTAACAGACAATAATGCCACAGAAAGCATAGAGGCCATGCGGAGTCACCAGAAAACTATCATCATCATGATCGGCTCTATTCTAGCGCATTGCTCGGCCGGCGCGCGTCCCTTCATCCTCTTCTTCATCCTGTGCTTCGCTCCCAGATCACGCGCGCCTATTTGTCCGGTGCGGGATGCCATAATTCTGATAGGTGAGACAACGAGTACAGAGAGAGAGAAAGAGCGAAAGAGAGAGAGAAAGATAGAGATAGAAAGAAAGAAATTCTTGGCGAGGCGGGATTCGAACCCGCGTACCCACGATCCGAAGGTGAGCGTCATAACCACTCTGGTATGCAGGCACGCTAGCAGATCATAGCATAGCCTTGTGCAGTGTTGTATAGCAAGTGGGTGGGAAAGGGAATTGAGGTTGAGGAGGAGAGATGTAAGGGTGAGGAGGAGGGAAATGAGGAGAGAGAAAAGCATAGCATAGAAAGAGAGAGAAAGAAAGGAAACAAAGACAGAAAAAGAAAGAGAGAGGAATCAAAGAAAGAGAAAGAAATAGAGATAGAAAGAAAGAGAGGAAGAGATAGAAAGAAAGAAATAGAAATAAACACAGACAAAAATACATAGAAAGACAGAAAAAAGAGAGACAAAGAAAGAAAAATAGGAAGAAAGAAAGAGAAGCAAAGAAGGTCACCCAACTCCGCACTTCCTTCAGGCTTGGCACCACTAGTTCGAAGTTGCTATAATTTTTTTTTTCATAGGCAGTCGGTATCAGTAATGGTTTAAAAGGCTTGCGTTCCATAAAAATTACACGATAGACGAATACCCTTTCACAGTAGACTTCTCGTTCGTCCTTAGCATCATGCACTAATTGTGACTCAACGTAAAAATCTGCTGTACACGTCTGAGTAGCAAGGACAATTAATATTTACTTAAGCTGTGCATTAACACAGCCGCGTGTGTTCTCTTTCGTGTTGTGCAGCCCTTTCTCGGTGGCCTTGGGCCTCCCGTCCGTTGGCCGTGGCGGAGCTGGCGCCGACAGGCGGCATGACGCGCGTGGGCAACCAGACCAACAGCACGGACCCGGCAGCGGTCAACTCGCGCATCTTCGTGGGCAACCTCAACACACACGTGGTCTCCAAGGAGGACGTAGAGCGGCTTTTCAAGCGCTACGGCCGCATTATCGGCATCTCTATGCACAAGGGCTACGCCTTCGTCCAGTACACTGACACCTACGACGCACGCAACGCGGTGCTCGGAGAAGACGGCCGCACCATAGCCGGCCAGATTCTCGGTACGTCATTCTCGAAGTTCCTCGTGCTGCATTTCTGTCTAGCACATTCCGAAATCGTATGCGTCTTGTCTTGCCCCCGAACCCTTCGTGTCCTGCACCCGTGACGCACGATGGTCACTGGGCCGTGGTAGTCTGTTTTACTAGACAGAAGCCAATGCACACATTATTCTTAAGCGTACGTTGCGCCTAACAGACGCGGATAATATAAGAGGTGGAAGAGACACACTTAGCGTGCTACGTGTGCCTCGTCCTTCTATTTCATTGTTTGCATCTGTGTAGCCGCAACGTACGCTTCATTATACTCTGCCACAGCGGTCTATTATAGCTGTGTTATTCAACTTTCTTTCATTCTTCTCGTACAGGCGACGACGCTTAACGTCAGTGTCTCATCAATCGAACTGTTGTGTCATGTAAATACTCTTAAATCTAAAACCTTGCACGCTTCGTTCTACAAACTGTGGCCAAACTAATCACCGGCGTTTAAAATAAGGCAACCATATCAACTGTCTCAGCCTTCTTGCGTTGATAACTTTCGCCAGAACGCACGCATAAGCGCTATCTAGGCTATTTGTAACTCAGTGAGGCTGTCAAGGAGATCAGGAGTGGGCGACATGCTAATGATCGAAGGATCCATGTATGCATTGAGAATAAAATGCATTCCAAAAATAAGTAGGAAGAATTAAAAAGAAACTCAGAGGCAGGGCTGGGCAAAGATACTTTGAAATTGTATCGCGATACGATACAAGATACTCAGGCAAAAAGTATTGGAGATACAAGATACTGCCGCAATAATTGTATCCGATACGATACTTGGCAATTGTATCTTAAGATACTTCCATACATTCTCAAATTTGTTATTATAGATTCATATAATGTAGCAGCAAACGCCTATGCACGAAAATGTCTGCTCGAAAATGTCTTAACTGTGACCTATTTTGTTTCGCTTGAATGAAATGTCTGTTATTATCTCAAAAGTTTTGCCCTTCTTGCTCAAAGTGAATTAGTTTCCTTCCAAAGCAACTTATTGGGGTTTGTTTTAGCTTCTTCACAGGACAACCCTTTATACACTTCGCTGACAGCGGTTCTTCCTTGTCATTTTTGCATTTGATGGGAGTCGCTGCTCAGCTTGCAGACAAGCCAGCGGGTTACCATATAATCACAATAACGTCAATAGGAAGCCTTCGCACGATGGCACAAATAACGGTGTGAACTTTTACCTTGTCCGTAAAAGAAGGTTTGCACAATACCGTATATCCGAACAGGCGTACAGCAGCAACAACGCTGGTACGACTTTTTTTTTTTTTTTTTGGAGGCGGAGGAGGAGGGAACGCATGGTGTATACGGGGTTTGAGACCATTCGCTAGCGGCCCGGCCGGCACACACGACCGTCTCCGTCCCATTTGTTTTTATTTTCTAAATAAGTATGTTCCTGAGCTACACAGACATGACTGGTCTCAAGCATTTCTTTCGTTAGGAACCTGTGGTGACCATGTGCTGAAACATAGCCGAGGAACAAAAAATCTACATAATAATCCGCGTCCAGATTTCACTGGTTGTATACATCGGCATCGATGTTTCTCGAATCCAGACTCCGAATTCCCTTCAGAAATGACCTATACATGACACATGGGAAAGGCTTCCTTTGGAATGGCAACGTCATTTTGTTGAAACTCTCTCCCACCATCTTCACTGTCCCGGACCTTGGAACTAAATTTCGCGACAGCGGCCCGCCGGCTATAAGCTGAGTTTGAGACTCCTGGTGTATACGTAGATGACGTAAAACTGCAATGAATTTTCATATTCTACTTATCTGCTGGCGTAAAGGATTCTTTATTGATATGCTCACTAACCTGCAATCTTTCAGCAATATTTCTTTAACGAGAGAACATGTGCAACACAGAAATGTCTCAGACAAATTGTATAGTTGCACAAAGCGTCGCAGGACACTGCCGCTATTCGCGCTATTGCCGCTTATAGCTCCCATTTCCTCCTCTCTAACTTTCCTTCCCCCTCCCTTCTTCCCCAATGCAAGGTAGCCTACCAGGCTCAGCCCTGGTTAACCACCCCGCCTTTCTTTTATTCTTATTATATCTCTTATTTCGTGGCGATTAGTAATAGGAAAAATATTCAAGACTGCCTAAAACAAGAAAACAAATATAAGTAAAATGGAGAGGTGGTTGTGTATCAAACATTCACATTGAATGAGTACAGAAACACAATACAGACGGCGGCCTGAATAGCTATGAGCATGAAGTATTGTCAACTTACCTGTTGAGACAACAGAAAATTCAGTGCCTACGGAAAATTGCCTGAAACGGCTCGTTGGGACGCTCATGAATAAATCGGAGCATTCAGTAAAACAACGTTTCTCGAATCCCCTTCCTAACATCTTTAAGATGGCTCCTAAATATTTCCATTATTATAATGAAAACTCAATTTCGCTATTTTCTTAAGCGGTAAGCAGAATATTTTGTACTGTATACTCAAGGCACGCCCACATAATAATATATTTGTTTTCAAAATCGCGTTGGCAACGTCTAAATGTGTAAACAGTAGTAGAAATAGAGCAGACAGAAGAATAAAGCAGAAATCTTATTTTGGGAGCGCGTTACAAAATACATATTGCAGTGACCAGACCAGAAAAACAGTGCAGAGACCTAGGTAATGTATGTGATGCAAAATGACAGCTAAGAAAGCGCTTGTGCCAGTAAACAAATTATGATTTCATAAATTCTTTGAATAAATATAGATGGAAGTGAAAAATACGGTACGCTAAGATATTTTCTGTTAGGTAAACGCTTGCTCTATTAGATCTAGCCTCAGTACCAGTGGTGCAAAAGTTGTTAGAATCTTATTTGCATATAAGTTAATTCATTGCACGCAAGTCAAACTTACATCCACGAGATCCTTCAAATCACTGATATGTAAAATCCACGCGACGCAAAGCAACCCCATTCTTGCACGCATCACATTTCGTTACGGAGCAAGACGCAAGAGAATCTTCAATAACGACGCTGTAACAACATCAGAATTTGCGCGATAGACACCGCACGCAGTGGAGTACGCGGCGCAGGACAGTGGCTAAGAGCAAGTGTCGCGGCATTGGCGCAACTAAAAAGAAACGAAAGCGAGAAAACAAAGGGTACGTGGGCTGGGCGTAGACGTCCGCGCGCTTGTCTTCCTCATTTTCTACCCTCACTGTATGACTCTGGCGTAAAAATAAAATAACGCCACTGCCTTTAGACTTATTCAGATGGCTTAGTGACACCAGTACCAGCTTGAGAAGCGGAGCTTGGCCAGCGATTATTGTTTCGCACGGTTGTGTTGCGATAGAAGTATCTTGTATCTTAAGATACACGATACATTATCGAATGTATCGGAAATACAGATACAGATACTCGTCTTTCGAGACGTATCGCGATACAGATACAAGATACCCATAGAGTATCTAAGATAGTATCTAAGATATATGTATCTTCGATACTGTCCAGCACTGCTCAGAGGGCTATAATAAAAATTTAGCCTTCTAAAGCTACAGATTTTATTTCCTGCTTCAACCGCACACTGTCGACCAGTCTTAAGAGGGATTATTTGAATGCACTACTTAAGAGCGCTTACGTTCAGCTGCGTTCTGTTCATGCATACGCACGTATCTACAGGAGATGTCAGAGGAAAGGGAAATACTATTCGTAGCAACGTGTTCTAATATTTAGTTTATTTTATCTCCTATTACATCAATGTATGCGTCAACGATGACTCTTTTTTTTAATATAGAATAACAAGAAAGCGCAAATAAACGATTAAACGAATATTTAATCGCAGGTTTAGTTCAATTAAAATCCTGCTGTTCGTCAAGGGACACGTACCGCCGAGGAAGGTAAACTTTTTTTTTTCAAATAATGGTATGACATGTTTTTTAAAAAAATAATTGCAGTATTTGAACCTGCTGAGGATGATAATCTTCTTCATTGTGGCTAACAGCGCGAAAAACACAGACAAAGATGAGAAGTGGACACGGCACAGCTCTGCCGTGACCCGTGCAGTGTCATAATCTTCTTTCTGCGGAAGCATTGCGGTGATCATGCGGACCAGCAAAATAAATAGCGAAAGAGTGAGCAAAAGCAAGAGTAGAATAGGTAGAGAGAACAAGGCGATCGTTTGGTTTGTAGCACTATACATTATGGGTAACGTAATAGATCGGCGAACACGGGCATAGGTGTAACATCACGTGCGCACAGACATACGTACAAGAGGGCTACAAGGGATCACTCCTGTCGGTGTCCTTCAAATCAAATCAGTTTATTTCATCTGCGGTAGAGTAAACGGAGAGTCGGTAAAAAAGGTATTTTAAGGCAGCTTGGCTAAGTAAGCCCAGTCTCCTTTCTAAGTACGGCTCAACGGCAGTACAGAAGTACGATATCCCTAGTGCACTTCAAGAAATTCGTCAGTGGCGTCTACGAAGGCCTATTCTAAATGCGATAAAATAGCCGATAGTCCCACATGAGACTCGATCCTGTAGGGGCGATGAAACCACCGAGCACCTTCAGTGCGCCTTTTCTCAGTACGACGTCCGATGCCTACAGATCATATTCCGAGGGAGAAATATAGGGGGCAGTGCGCCCCCAACCACCATCACTCAACGTTGGCGCATAAAGGAAATTGACATGGTGTCTGAAATTTCAAAACAAATGGTATTCTTTATTATGGCGAAGTCGTAATGTGCACGCCGATTATAATCAGGCTAGAAAAATTTCGGCATGTAATTCTTCGTCCTCCTTTGTGACAAAAAAAAGGTGCTTCTTTTTGTTGTATTCGCGCGTACACTCTTGGTTTCGTTATTTCTTTTGTTGGATCCAATAACCGTATTTCGCGATATATTGCGGTTCGAATTAATAGAGGGATTTTTGGCTTCTTTCTTTCTTTCTTTCTTTCTTTCTTTCTCTCTCTCTTTCTTTCTTTCTTTCTTTCTTTCTTTCTTTCTTTCTTTCTTTCTTTCTTTCTTTCTTTCTTTCTTTCTTTCTTTCTTTTTTTTTTTTTTTTTTTATTGAAATAGAAAATAAATGAAGGAGTTGTTGTCACCATTGCTTGGTGACGGCTACCCCTTTCCACATAGTTGTTAACATAACAGAATAAATAAAAAAATATATATACATATGTACATATCTACAGTCGTATAAGTTCAAGAACTCAGTACCCATCGCAAATATTAGTGTCTTCAAAATAACGCTGGAGCACTTTCATTGCTTTACGGTTTATCCTAGTCGGCCATGGGCCTAGTATTTTCGCTAAGGAAAACGTTCGCTCAGAGTCCAGCGTGTGAAGTTCTTGTTCGAGTCGCTGTCTATGCGTGTCGTACTTCGGACAGTCGAGCAACAGATGGTGCACATCCTCGTCGTCGTGGCCGCATGAACATGTTGACGATGATGCACGATGAATACGAAATAAGAAGTGCTTTGTGTAAGCGGTTCCGAGTCTTAGGCGATGAATGAGTGTGTCGATACGTCTTGGGAGCTGGGGGTCTAATTGGCACTCAAGGTTAGGGTCAACAGCGTACAGAATCGATTCCTTTGTGCTGTCTGGGAACCAGGTGGATAAACATAATTCACGTTTTGTTCTTCGTAAAATTCGGTTTATATCACATTGGGATGCAGGAATGAGGTAGGTTTGTGTGTAATTATGAGCGGCTTTTGCCAACTCATCTGCCATTTCATTCCCTTGATTCCGCAGTGACTGGGAACCCCACTGAAATGCCACGTGATGACCTAACTCCGTAGCTTCTGAAAGTTCTTTCAAGATTGCGTATACTATACGCATATCTATTTTTCCTGAAGTGGCATTTTCCACACACGCAAGAGCCGCCAGGGAGTCCGTGATTACCACCCACCTTCTGGGCCTCGTTGACAGTTTAATAAAGCCGATGGCTAGCAAAATAGCTACAAGCTCCGATGTTGTTGAAGAGGAAAGATGACTCAGCCGACATGCATGTTCCTCATGTAACTCTGGAATGATGAATGCTGATGTCGCAGTCTCTTTGTTGACGGAGCCATCAGTGTACACGTGTGTGTAGCCTTGGTATCTGTCAAACAGGTGATGTGAGGCCAACTGCAGAGCGGCAATGGCTGGTACGTCATGTTTACTACGCAGTCCTTCTATTGACGTTTCAATAGTTGGTAGCTCTAGCAACCAGGGCGGATAGTTCAAGTCCGGCGGCCAATGTGTCGACGCAGGAAGCCGTGAAATGTACTGTTGGTACACACGGTGTATTTGCGTGCCAGGACGGTTCTCAATTTGTGATATGAGTGGATGCGAAGGGTGTTGTGTGACTAGGCGAAAGAGGTGCCGACAGGTCTCCACATTTCGAATCACATTAAAGTTGGGTTCCCGTGCCTCTGCTAATGTCAAAGAACTTGATGTTGCCTGTGGAACCCCAGACATACGCGCAGGCTTCGTGCTTGTAGCAGTTGAAGTCGCTGTAGAGACGTCTGGGATATGTTGTGGAGAACTGGCGCGGAGTAGGCAATCTTCTGACGGATAAGAGCGCAATGGACGTGTAGTAGTGACGCCGATGTTCCGCCCCATTTTGTCCCCGCAATGCGACGAAGAACATTTATGGTGCCGTTCACTTGGTTTTCTAGATCGGCTATATGTTGACTCCATCTGAGTTGGTTGTCTAAAGTAACACCAAGGAATCGATGCTTTCGTGCGATTTCGATTCTGTGGCCGTCCACAAAAAGTTTCAAGTTCTTCACTTTCTTTCTCGTGAACGGTAGAACTACTGATTTGGCGTGAGAAATCTGCATGCCTCGCTCCTTGAGGTAATCGCTTGTTAGATTTAGTGCTTGTTGAAGTCGATGCTGGATGATTTCCAGAGATTTGTGAGACGTCCATATGCATATGTCGTCTGCGTACATGGATATGTTCAAGGCTTCTGGCAGCACTTTTGGAAGACCTGCCATTGCAGCGTTGAAAAGAAGCGGACTGAGAACGCTTCCTTGGGGTACACCTCTGTTCACTTTGAACAGATCGCTTTCGCCATCATTGGTAGAAATGTATATCTGCCTGTCATACAGGAAGTTGGCGATCCATTAAGAACACGGCCATGTACCCCAAGTGAGGTAAGCCCGTACAGCACAGATAGGTGGCTGACAGAGTCAAATGCTTTTCTTATATCTATGAACACCGCAACAGCGATGTTCCCACAGTTCATTTCGTGTTCCACAAATGTGACTAGGTCAAAGACGCAGTCCATAGTGCATCGTCGTCGTCTGAAGCCAGCCATCTGTTCTGGAAGAGTGTTGTTAGCTTCAATCCACCACTGCAACCTTATGTCAATCATTTTTTTCCATGACTTTAGATATGCAGCTAGTGAGGCTGACTGGGCGAAATGAGTCAAGGGATAGCGGTGATTTACCGGGCTTTAACAGTGGTACAATTTTCGCGATCTTCCAACACGACGGAACGTGCGCCTCTGTCCACATGTCGTTATATATCCCTAGAAGAACTGTCGTGCCTTTGGGGCCAAGATTTTTCAGAACGCTGTACGGCACGTTGTCTGGACCAGCTGCTGTCCTTACACGGGTTAGTGATAAAGCAGTTCGTAGTTCTAGTAGAGAATACGGGTTATCCAGTTGGGCATGTGGTAATGCACAAGCATCTTCGATTTGCTTCTCTACAGAATTAGGCAGTGCAGTAATACTCTGAGCAAGTTGTCCACTTCCAGTAAGAATTGAACAAAACTCATTAGCAACATCACGTTCGGATAATCCGAGGGATATGGCCAATGCTCTGAATGGGCTCCGCTGGGATACTGGATGGCTTAAAGCAGTGACTATTTGCCAGATTTTCGGAAGCGGGGTAAATGGAGTCAATGAGGTGCAGAAATCACGCCATTTTTTTTTACCCAGTTTCTGCATGTGCCGGTTAGATTTGACGTGTGTGGCCTGACTCTCTTTGTAATCTTCCAGCCTTCCAGTGCGGCGATAACGACGTTCCGCTCGTCGTCTAATTGCTCGAAGGCGCTCATAGTCTGCATCTACACTGGAGTGACCCTCTGGGACGGCTGTAAACCTTGTCGCACGGGAGTAGCTGCTTCGAATGTAGGACATAAATGTGTCCAATTCATTAACTCCTTCCAAGTCACGTCCGACATATTCACGAAATAGTTGCCAGTTTGTTAGTTTTGAGGTAAATGTTTTTGTTGGCACTCGCATTCGTGGGTGTTGCATGAGAACTGGATAATGGTCGCTCCCTCGTGTTTCGAGGTCTGTACACCAGCTCATATCTCGTGCAATGTCAGGAGAGGCTATAGCTAAGTCTAGACAGCTGGCATAGTTATAACCCCTTAAAAACGTCACTGATCCATCATTCAGTACAACAAGACCACATCTATCAATTGCGTTTTCAAGTGACCGCCCACGGGAATCAGTGTGAGTGCTGCCCCATGTGGTATTGTGGGCATTAAAATCTCCACAGATGAGTACTGGCCCCTGGACTTGTCCTAAAAAGCGAACGAGAGATGATTCTGTGATGCGTGTCGATGGTTGCAGATAAACACAGATTACTGTCACGATGAGTTTTCTGAATTGAATTTTGCAGCCTACAAATTCAGGCACGTCCGAGTCCGACGAGTATAAAAGACAAGAAGGTATGTCGCGCCGTACACATAACAATGCCCGGCTCAAGCCTGAATTTCTTGTTGATGCATATGTCACATAATTAGAAATTCTAAAGTCAGGGCCTACATTGGTTTCATTTAGGCACAAGATGGGGAAGCTGTATTGCGCAACCAGCTTCCTAAAGTCTGCGCTTTTAGACCTGAGGCCATTAGTATTCCACTGAAACACAGCAGTGTTGCGGAAACAGTTGTCCATTTGAAGAGCCATTGTGCTATGCAACAATTTTTTGCTGTACCACTAGAGGTTCTTTTTCTTGTTTTGCGGTTGAACAGTTCCGAAGATAGCTTGATATAAAACGTATGTGTACATAAAAGGGGAACGCTGTTGTCATCAGATTAACGCTCAAAATTATGTACGTTCTCCAATCTATATACCGATTGCCCCCTTTTTATTTTCTCCTTTCCCCTGCGGCTTTTGTCAGATAAATTACACGCGTTAGAGCCATGATGCTTGCACAGCTTTTGCATGCGTTCGCCTCATTGATAAAGAAAAATTGCAGCCGACGACCCGCCGCGTTCCCTGGTTAACTGGTCTTTAAGAGCTTTTCCGATAATAGAAAGTGTCGACGTGCCGCTGCGCAGAATTCCCTGGTTGCACTTTCCCCCTTAGCAAGGGCGCGTTCGAGGTCTGCTGTCGAGACAGCGAAAGCGATGTACGCGATAGCCGAAATGACGCTGGCGGGGGCTCGAGTCGAAAAGTGCGCTTGGAGGTGCGAATGTTTAGGTAGAGTGTACTAGAACAGGGAAGTGCTCGGAATGCCCTTCTTCCCACTCAAAAGGCCCGGGTTCGATTCGCAGCTGTAGATGGTGGGCTTTTATTCATCGTGTCACCTTTTATAGCTGTATTCGTTTTCCTTTATTTCTTAAAACTGGCTTCTGTTGTTACTTGTTGCTACAAAAAGTAACGTAAAATGTAAAACCTCGTTTCGAGTCTCGTATTCGCGAAAATCTCGGAGGCCATACTTTACATTTTTGTTCAATACCGGGCGGTGGCGCTGCAAATAACGGCGCTCACTGTCAAATTTCTTCTATTTTACTTCACATTTTGCGTTATTTTTTGAAGCAACACGTAGTAACTGAAGCTAGTTTTAAGAAAGAAATGAAAACCAATACAGCTATAAAAGGTGACACAAAGAATACAAACCCACCATCTACAGCTGCGATTCGAACCCGGGCCTTTTGAGTGGGAAGCAGGCGTTCTACCCCTGCACCAATTCGGCGAAGCCACGCGGAACTCTTCAACGACGGAACATCGTAGACTACCGATCGCAGCGCCGCAATCGGAGTAACCCTGTTCGGGCTTCACTTTTCGAAGCTCGTTCCGAGCACTCCCCTGTTCTAGTACACTCTAGTTTAGGGCTTCGCCGTCGCACCACGTGGCACGCTAGTCCATTGTAGTGGCGCTAGGAGTCATCGTAACCGCCACGTCCGCCTGGACGAGATCCGTGCCTTCGTGCGCTCTCCTCTGTCGCACAGCAGTGTTTATTTCGGTCGGTTGCTTTCAGGCGTCACATCGCTGTGCGCAGAGTGGCGAATGCAGTTTGTCCCGGTCCAGAATTAGAGTTGGCGCTTTCAGTCAAGCGGGAGCATGCAGCGGGTCGTCGACGTTTCTGTGCGAGCCAATTGTGCGGCGTCTGACCTCGCCCCGGCGGCTCCACGTTGAAACGCAAATGACCTTACCGCGGTGACGTTCGCGCGGCGGACGAGCGGCACTCCGCGCCATCTTTGTTCTGTGTCGCCGGCGCAGCTGTTCCTCTGCCACGCGAGAGCCCCTACTTTGACTGTTTCTCTTTTGCTTTCGCTCTCTCCGATTATTCATTCAACCGCTGGCGGCTGCAACGTCTATTCGAGTTCGCTTCCCCTTGATTCGTTTTTCATTTCTTCTGCAGTCGCCCAGATGTTACTCTCAGGTGTGGCTTTGTAGCTTAAATTGTTTCGGTTTCTTCGCAATAGTGTTTGGTGCGTTGGATATTTGTATCAAATAATCGCAATCCATGAACTTCTTGAAATAACCTGGCGGACTGCCATTCTCTTCTGACGAGTATTTTATCGCGTTCTGATGTGTTAGAAACATGTCATGTAGTGGAATAATTTTTAAGAGCCTTCCTACGTGCTTGTAGGTATACGGCCTATAGAGTGAGTAACTGAAATTTTAATTAATAATGTGTTGTTAATGAATACAGTCATCGCTGCATTCAAGTCTGTATAGCTCAAGTGCAAAGACGTACTGACGCTATCCTTCACATGTGTTTCCTTCAAGATACATTGAGGTGTAACACAGGCCGTATGCAACATAATTATTTATCTACTCTCAATATCCAAGCTCCCATTGCCTTATACTCATTACCTGATTGTCATTCGGTGGTTCTCGTGCGTAAACTTGAAGAAAAGCTTGTGCATGCCAAGCTAATTTCAACTTGGGGACTATAATGTACATATTTATACTGATCGAAAGCCAAAGCAACATGTAATAGCCTGTAATATATATAGACTATCGTAATCTATTTTTTTTTGCATTGAAAGATTGGCAACGAAATAGTCTTGAAAATATTTTGCCAAGAAATATTTTCATACTAAAAGTATTCCTGCGAAGGCATTCCTTGGCGAGATGTACAGGGGTGGTCAAAATTTCCAAACCACGTTGCCATAGGAATACATGGTATAGTGGCCTGCGAACTTTTGACCACCCGTTTACGTACGGTTCCCAGAGACTCTGAAGAATAGAACAAACGTAGCAACGAGAAGATTGAAAGAGGTACAGCCTGGCGACCTTACATCGTATTGAAACAGTGGTTCCATACTGATTGAACTAGAATGATCGTGGCATTGGGACGTAAGCCGCAAGAATGAGTCCATTACGCGTCGAGTCGCGCCTATAGACGTACGAAGGCACGCATCTATGATGGCGTGACTCGATGGAAACGTGGAAGCTACAAGCAATAGAAATATGCTGAGGCCTCTTACATCACCTGGCTCTATAAAATCGGGCGAGTCTGGGGAAGGCGGATGCAGAAGCCGCCGCTTTCGTCCAGCAGCTGCTTCGTAGCACACCGCCACGTATAAGGGCACGGAAGTGCGTCAAGTACACGTGTACTACATGGTTGGCGCTGTGGCACACCTTTAGGCGACAGGGTCAGAGGAGCGCTCTTCCTTTCTAAAACTGTTACAACCCCGTATTCTCGCGTGTTGGCGCTACGTACCCACTGAGACTTATCTAAGTGGACAGCTAAGCAGCTCGGAAGAGCTGCCAGTATAAACAGCCAATTATGCTACGCCGACTAGCCGCCGGACGTTGTACGTGCTCACACCTCCCCAACGCAGCCATCAAAAAAAAAAGGGGAACTTTTGCACGCCTGGCAACTGTACAGCTTGCCGCGCATTCTACTCTCGTAGCGAAATTTCATTAGTCGCTGCAACCTCGGCCTTTTACGCTCGTGCGAAGCCGTGCTGTGCGACCGGAGCAAGAACTTAGGGGGGAAATGGAAAAGCGTGGAAGCGAAAGATGAGACAACAAACTATGCTCTCTGGTCACGGCTGTTTTTTCTAGAGTGCTGATATTTTGGGCCCGCATTCATCTGTTCCTTCCAACTCATTCTAACGCCGGGGTTTCTGGTTTCGGCAGCTGTATCCCAGCGGACGTAACATTAGCCGAAGTCAAAATAACCCCCTTTACTGGGCCAGCATGTAATATTGAAAGCGCTGATTATATCTGTATAAGAAGTTAAAACTCCATTCGCTTTTACAGCCTTCGCTTTTACATTCGCTTTTACATTCGCTTTTACATTTGCTTTTACAACCTGCGGAATTTTTTGTTTGATAACAATAACAAGGCAAGGATTGGGTGCGGTAGGGATTGTTTTACGTGTTCTTCGATAAGTAATGTCGCTACTTACAGTTTTTTTTAAGTAAAAGTATAAAAGGCACTTGCTGATTTTCTCGCTGCACCAGAAGCGAGAAATTTTCCTCACCTGCACTTCGAGGAACAGTTCTAATTTGAAGCCATATATTTAGGAAAAAATGACTTTACCATGCCATCGTGTTTTCCGACCATGTATATTAAAGCATGAGCAGCTGTACACGGTTACATTAATCAGTGCTGTAAAAATATGCGTTTATATCTTTCACAATGTTGACAGGTCATACTAGGTATATATGAAGAGTACGAAATATAAAGGGAGCGCCTGATGTTCGCCGACAAAACTAGATGTTGAAGTAGTGTTGAGAAAAATATCATAGTTGCATTAAGACATATCAGTTTTCCTATCAGGAAATATAGAGATGCGAAACCAAAGAAAGGAGAAAGATAAGGAGGTTAAGCAATCCGCAGACATACCTGGGGCCGAATGCACAATTTTTTTGTTAAGCGTTCGCTGCCACTGGCCGGTTCCCTTACTAATGCTACATATATCTTCAGTATTGGCTAAAATTTTCTTGTACGAACAATCTAGCGCAAGAAAGTTTTCGTGAATACACGTTCCGGTTTTCTACTCTATGCACGCTGGAAACCAGGAATGGAAGTAGGTTTCATGCTGGAATCGCTCATAATGCTGCTTTTAGTGACCGCGCTCGTGGCTGGCGAGGAGCCCCTTAAGCACGCTTTGTGCGATTTTCCTCGATACGTTGTACAGAGATGTTCGATCGGGACTGCTCAATCTCGAGTCGATGAGGCACCGTCTTGATGCCAATTTTGCAACACCGACCCCACATGTGGTCGCAGCAGAAAGCTATGCGTGGCATTGTTACAATTCTTAAAGTTAAGGAACCTGCACAAGGTGGTTCAAAAAGAGCGCGGCAGCGTAGGGGCTATGTATAGCGTTGCGCTGCGCGGCTCGCGGCCGCGGGTTTGAACGCGACCGTGGCACCAGCACTTGAATGGGGGCAAAGACGAAAGAGAACCTGCGTGTACCTGAATTTATACAAACGTCAAATAACCGTAGGGGGTCACATCGGTTTCCACGAGGTGCCAACAACTTCTTGCATCGTTGGCGCCTCGAAACTAATAACTATTTGTATGATGAACCACACAGCGAGAGTAAACAACGGGGACACAGGAAGGGAACACACACAGCGCTGACTTACAGCGCTGTGTGTTCCCTTCCTGTGTCCCCGTTGTTTACTCGCGCTGTGTGGTTCATCATGCTTAACCAACACGCCCAAGTTCACTCTAACTATTTGTACCCAGCGCTTCCCATTTTTAGAGGGATGTGTCCTCTTTGTCATGAAATAACTACTTGTACCTATCGCATGCCATCCATTACTGCACGAATTCGTTAAGCATAGGTTAAGCATAATAACGAGGCATTCTGGGCTCATAATGCGATATTTTCCAGAGCAAGCATACAAAAATTTTGAGGCATATTGTCGTATACCACGATTCAATACTGCTCTGTGGGCTATGAAGGACGCCGTGGTGGTTGGCGCCTAAATAGTATTATTTTTTTTACGCCCAGTTTACTTAACATGCATCTAACTCTAAGTATGCCAGGTCTCTCTTGTTCCGCCCGCATAGGTATGCGACTGCCACCATCAAAAACCGATCTAAAGGCAGTCCGCTTTTGAAAGAACGCTAAAAAGTAACATTTCTAAGGGAAAAAAATTTGTACTTTGCTTCGGTATTATCGAAATGAGTTTTTCCTGTATAGACTGCATAACTATAAAGAAAAAAATTAATCCGCCTGGTTACGAAAAAGCTCCCATTAGAATAGACGCTAACCTCAGAGAGTCACAAGAAAATTGAACACGTGTACTCGGTGGGAACGCTGAGCAGTGCGCCTGTTCTTCGATGTAAGGACTTCCGCAAGCTTTTATTAAGCAACAAACGCTAATCGTGAGCCCGTAATGGACTTGTTCGTGATGAGACGAACCACTTCTCCTTCTTGGAAAAAGAAACGAGAGATTTGCTCAGCAAGTGCATTTGCAAAAGATAGCGATACGGAGGTCCTTCGTGCTTATCGACATACCTTTCTTATATATGGCAAACAGAAGACGGTCCGTTTCATCTAAAGCAGCTTACGATCGGAGGGATACGCAAGGTACTTCATTCTGATCCCTAAGCTTGCTGCCCCGTGAAACCCAGTCTGAAGAACGCTGCTGGGCGCTGCGGAAATGGGCTCAGCGATGCGCGCCGATGCGAGGCCGAAGGTTCGCCGTGCCGTTCCCGCTTAGCGCTGCAGGTCCGGCTGCATAACCGGCGTGCTCGGCGCTGCACACGCTCAACCTGCGCGCCCGGCGACAATGTGTCCAACGCAGCCGAGGGAGCCACGCGGACCATGAGTGGTTGGTTCAGAATGCAAGTTCACGCATCACGAGAGAGGCATAGGGAAATTTATTGGGCGCAGTAGAGAGGAACGACGAGGAGAGTGGTGTCGCTAGCGGACGGTGCAGGGTTTATATAGTGGTGTGGTAGAGGTCAAGATAAAACATATTATTCGCCTTTTCATTATACTCGCGCAACGTTATTTTACTAAAGCTTATTTATTTTAGGCTCAGTACATATAAATTTGTAGATTATAACGTGGCGGAACAATTAAAACAGCATCGGAGCAGTTAAAACAGGATGCTTTTTTCAATTGCTTAAATGTTAATAGTAACGACATTCAGAAATTCAGTCAACTTTATCGGGCATACATATCCAAGAATGTGGACAGTGGAACGAAGCTCACACCTGGTATTGCGCTGCACGCGTAATGCGTAGGTTTTGGGTTCGTGCCCCACCAGTGGGAAGTTACTTCTATTTGTCCATTTTCATTTCCGTTTATCCCATAATTGCTGCACTCGAAATAAAAACCACAAATAACATCTCCTATGCTTTCCTTGCCTTCATATGCGCTGCGTTGCAGCGCTGGCGAAATTCGATGCGTATATATTTGCGAATGCGTTCGCTCTAATCAATGCATAACATGGTCGGCACTCTCGGCAAATTCAGATTTCAAGCTTTGGCAATCACTTCACGAGCTCTCTTAGGCGGGCTATCGTGATCCCCGACTCATCGCCTCTGTCTCGTATGCATGCGCTCCTGTAGCGATGTGCGGCTGCACTCCAGGCTATTGTCTCTGCGCAGTACTTTCATGTACTTCTAGCCCGACATCGACGCTGGCCATTAGCTCGCTTGCCTTACTCCTGTCGCTGATGGCGAGTAACGAGTGGGGCCAATCCCGTAGGCATCGCACTATTAGACGGGAGTGTGCCTGCCCCGAAGGCACCAAGTGACAGTGGCCCTTCAGAGGCGCGACGTTCTTACAAGGGGTGTGTTTGGTCTAGCTGGCTGCCGCCAGTGAAAAATGAGGCATACGTGACTGGCGCCGTATACCGAGACCGCGGCGGCGTAGGAGACGACAGCACGACGTGACACAGAGAGGCGGATAATAGATTGGCAAGTGCCGACCTTCGCGCTGGTTTCAATGAGCTGGCGCAGCTGACAGAATCCTGGGCAGCAAGCGGAAGGGGACACGATCGGACTGTTTCTAGAGCCATGTCCACTTTCTGTCGCGCCTACACGGCAGCGCTCGTTTAGTGGCTTGCTTGGGGTGATCGATTCGCTCAGTAGGATGAAATCACGAGCAATGCTTTCGTGTTCTACACCGGCTCAAACAGGACTCGTACAGAGAAAGGAGACGAACAGTCCGAGCAAGGCCATTTTGCTGCATCCATCACAGAAGTGACATTGACAGTGCTAACAGAAACGACGTTTACGGAAATGAGTATTCACTGAATCAAGAAATTGAAAACAGGACGTCGCCATGCGAGAATGAACTTGATACACGAAGAAAGATCACTGAAGAAGGGAAGCTGATTCATCCGTATAAAGTCATTCCTGTCGAACATTGTGAATTTGGAACATTTCTTTCTCATTCGTGACGTATTTTTCTTTCTCTTTACGTGTCGATTGCAATACTACGTTCGCATCACGGCTTTGCGAAACACCCTGCGTGATCGCAGGTGCATATTTTATCGTTTCCCAGCCGTGCATGCTGAACAACTTGGTTTGATGCAATGTAGAGGTACCGAACTAATCAACGAAGTCTGGGGATCGATTTCTCGCCGCGGGTGCCGCATTTCCATGGGAGGGGAGCGTAAAAATCCCACTTTACTGTCACTTTTCTACGTGTCAGGGAACCTACGCTGATAGAGTTTAAGTTATTGCCATTGCTTAGGACACTGAGGTTGCCCAACCACGCATTTCGAAATGTAGGAAATGTTTGTTGCTCTTGGTTATCGACTAGAGCGGGAAATAGGTATACCGTTATGCAAATTGGCGTTTCCATTAATGTAAGATGTACATGATTTACTTGTAGTTTCTACAGTCCCTACGGTAAGGCGTTTTTTTAGAGAGGCAAAATAATTATACTTTTGCTGCAAGAGTTCAGCGTACCAGTATTCGGCGTACCAGTATTCAGCGTACCAGTGTTCAGCGTACCAGTATTCAGGGTACCAGTGTTCAGCGTGCCTGTGTTCGCTATACTCACTGCATACGAAGTCATTATCAGTTCGCTTTTTTTTTCGTATTCTGAACACACGGAGTGGTCACAGCTGTTAGCCAACTTTCAAATCTCAATAACTCTTTTACAGCGCTGCTGTATGTGACTAGGCGAAACCAAAATTCGTCCGTGCTACGTGCGCAAAAACTCCTAGCGCGTATGTGTCACAGAAATTGGGCAAGCCCCGCTACTCACCACTGGTCCACATGATGTCGTCCGCGGCCAAAAACTTGTGCGCCAGAGATACTGGCAAATACATCTAGGCACCACTTGTCCACTAAAAATGAAGGAAGCAAACGGACGGCCAACACCAATTAAGATTTCTAGACAGAAGCAACCAATAATTGAGAAGGAACTTAGTGCACCTTAGGGATTAACCCAGTGATAAACACCGGGGCCGCACTCTTCAGCTTCGTTGGTCAAACGTCTGTACGGAGGGCTTGGGTGGCGTTTTTTTTTATTAATTTGAATCATTTTTTATTCGCCCCGTACTTGAACTATATTTGCATTCCCTGAAAGTTTTCCGTAACTCGTTCGTTGCCGCGTCTTCGTCAACATTTCTCACACAGGAAAACTGTGGTCTCCCGAGGGTACGGCAGCTTCGCCAGCTTAATCGCCCACTATGTAGCGGATTTACTGTCATGTTCAACGGCACGTGCGGGCCACATCATTTTTCACCTTGCAGCTGAACGCCGCTAAATTAGTGGCGGTGTGCGAGGAAGCCTCCTGAGTGGGCCGCCTCTTCGTCGGATGCCAAGTCAAGCATGCGAGGCCCGCTTGTGGCTCTCTCCAATGCAAAACCAGCTGCGCACGGAGCGTAGAGCGGGTCCCGTGCCGACACTTCTTTTGCGTCGGCCAAGATGGATGGCTAGCGCCTGCGCTTTAGGAAACGGCAGTCGATGACGTTAAATAAAAATATAACCGGGTTCGCTGTGCTCTGAGAAGCCTGCCATATGCGTATCTGTGCGTACGTGAGGCCACCTCGTGTCTGAGCGCGCGTGTATGTGTATGTGTGTCTTGGTCGTAAAGAGATTAGGGACTCTCGCAAGTTTCCCGAATTCTCGAAATGTTTTTGGTCGTGGCAGAGTTTTATTCCCCAGTAATGGCTATTTCTTATGGTGGCTGGTTATACCAGGCGAGCTCCGATCCGTGACGACTTCTTAAGCGGCCGTTGTGTGTAGGCGCGCTCGCGGCGGACCGCGATCGTTTGTCCTCCTCTCGTTTCCTAATGGACTTTGACTCAAATGGCCGTGCGCACAGCCGAGCGCTGCAGTTACTTGCCGTAAAGAAAACCCACGGCTTACTAAGATACGATATCACCACCCTCCTTCTGAGAGGAAAGGGGGGGGGGGCTTTCCGCCCCATACATGCAGCGGAATGCGCAATTCGTTGGGAATTACTTGCATGACGGCTGAAAACGACAGGCGTTAAATATATAGCCCAGGGGCCGCTGTAACATGTAACGTTCCGTTTCCATTTTTTTATCTCTTGCTTATATTCTCATCCGGATCGTGCACCGAGTGCATCGATTTCGGCGATAACGGCGGAGCGTTCGAGCCAACAGTGAAGGTTGCGAAGAATGGAAAAAAATAATAGCAATTGCTACAAGATACGGCCACTGAAATTCATTTGTATGACGACGTAGGCGTGTACAACAAAACGAAAACGGCCCCGATGGCATTGAGAAAGTGTCCGCCGACAGCAGTGACGCCCATTGTCGTACATTCGATATACATTAGCCGTTCTGAATGTGGACATAAACTCGTAACGAGGCGCATTTTAAAAATTCTGCGACTTATCTTCCTCTCCCTTTGCCTTTACGGCACATATACAAGGCATATTATAAGTGACTCGAGTTTTCTTTTTTTTATGGCACTTTTTACGTCTAAAGGTACGACCTTTTCTCAAGTAGAGAGGAACTGTTTCAACAAAGCAAATTGTCAAAGCAGTGGTTATACAGCGTGCGACAAGTCTCTTATGTCCCTTATCTTAAGCCTATTGATGTAAATAATTATGCAGTCATAATATCTACCGGGTAACTTCAGCGATGCAACGCCGACAGCCACATATCTGTGACTAATAAGTACGCCAGCTGCGGCAGCATTTATATCACAGGTATCAATTGTCAAAAACGTCTTTTCTGAACGCTGTCAGGCATAAATAAATAAATGTTCGCTTGCGTATTTGACTGAAAAAAAAAAAAAGATTAATCCAGGTCATCTATTTTGCGGCCGAATCCATCGAGCACCGCGCTGTTAACCTACACTCTTAATCAGGTCCCGCTTAAAGCGCTAGGTATAGCCAGGAAACCGGACATCTTTCGTCTAGTTTCCTGGATGTAGCCAGCATTTAGCCAGTGCCTGATTAAGAGTGTACTGATAAGTGTTTTCCAAATAATGACGTCTCCGAATATGCGTGAACCTATTAGGTAATTATTTTACGAGTGACTTCAAAGGACTACGAGCAGCTATTATTACCGGTATCATGCGATCACGTTCAGGAATTGCTGGTTTTGGGAGACGTAAGAGTAGTCGGCAAATAAGTACGCCTTTATCAGCATGCCTTTTAAACTCTAAAATCTTGGAGGCACACTGGACTCGACGCTATATAGTCGTACACCCCGTGATTCTTCTTCTTCTTCTTCCCCTGCGTTTTCTTTGGCACTAGTCAAAAAAGGCCTAAATATTGAAATATTTGCCAGCTGTAGGATAACATTCTTGTGTGATCAGTATTTCCGAATTCAATTGTAGCGTCAGTTGATCGGAAAACAGGATCTGCGATGCCGTAAGATGGAACTAATATATTGTCATTGTTTTTTTTTCACTACGGCAAGCAGCGCGAAACCAAGCGCTTTTTATAGTGGCATGTATTCGTACCGACAAACCCGACTAACCGTTAATTTTAACGTTCCTACTTTGTATTTTGAAGGAAGAGAATTTTGAGGGCTCGTTTCTTAGTTTGACAGAAAGTTAATTAAAACCAGCAGATAATGGAGGCCAAGGAAGGTATAGGGGACGTTAATTGTACTGTTTCAAGTGTAGTGTAATAACTGCGATATAGATGTGAAGAAAGTAAAGTGGACGAAAAGACAACTTGCTGCCCCCGGCAGGGTTATTACAATATCACAGTTACTACAATATGTATATCACAACTACCACAATACACTTAAAACGGTGCAATTAACATCTCCTATACTTTCCTTGGCTTCATTATCTTCTCGTTTTAATTAACATTGTATTTTGCTGCTTAGTGCTCTCTTCTCGGACATATCTGGTTGCGAGGTCTGTCACAAAGTGGCTTGCTCGTGTATGCATCGTTTTTAAAGACGATAGTCTTTCTCAGGATACTTCAACGCAGAAATTTTGGTCTGTCTGTCTGTCTGCCTGTCTGTCACACGATTGAGCCACCCGGCCACAGTTTAAGCACTTGCTGAACGCCCAGCCATCTTGAACTGGTAGCTGCGTTCATACTTGTGAACACTGTCGATCAAAAATCAAATATTACGCATATCTGAGGCGCAACATCAATGCATAAGTATCAGGTGGTGTGTTTCTTTACTAGAAAATACATAGATACGTAATTCTAAAGGCCCTAGTGTTTCTTCGGCTGCGCTGAAGATGCTAGTGTTTCTTAGGCTGCGCTGAAAATGCGACGCTACGAGCCAGATGCGGCGATTCAACATAGAGGAGGAGGACTCATGTAGTAAGGCCGGCAGAAAACTATCGTCTTTCGACGACATTTGCAGCGAAGCACGCAGATACGTGGCCATTTTTTTTTCTCCCTTGTTCTTGCGTGTTATCTTGCTGGTGTTCTAATTGTGTCGATTATCGGGATACAGATCCGGCTTTTCTGAAATGAACGAGTAGCGTTTATCTGAAGGAACACATGAGAAGCTTGTCCGTGCTCTTGTAGAAAAAGAAAAGCTCTAGCCTTCACTGTGAGATGTGGGACCGCTTAAACTTCTCGGCGCTTGTCATTCGTCGGATACCAGCGTGACCAATGCCCTGTGCCGTGGCCGAATCACTACCGCGCGAGTCAACGTGTCGTCGACGCGGCCTGTCGATGCGACACGCCATCAGCTACAGGCCGACGCGCCATAGCCTGCGCTACGCGTGGCTTACGCGGTCTCGAAGCCCCTAAGCTCTACCGCTTTAACCGCACCCGACGCGGCCCGTACCGCGACGGTAGGCTTTAATTGCAGCGAAAATGTCGACACCAATTCTGTCTACGCGCAAATCTCGCCATCTCACTGTTCCTCAGGGACAGAACTTACTGCGAAATGGGTGACATACGTTTGACAGCAGCGTTATTTGAGGGGTGGCCCCACCTTTCCTAGGCTTCTGGATGCGCGTGAAATCTTTTTTTTTTTTTTTTTGATGCAGTCGATGTGTCGGAAAACGAATAATGGACTCTAGTTGCCACGTCTCTGTCTACGAACATTTATGTTTGTTAGTCTATAATGGCATATTTTTTCTTTACTTATATCCTTAACATACTTATATTTTACTTATTTATTTAATCACAAGAGTGCGACTGCGGATTGCTGATTTTTGATCATTTGTGCCGTGTCACAAGAAACACTGCTGGCGATGTATCCTAAAGCAAGGACATTGACTTTTTTCTCAGGAAGTGTCAATACCGATCGCGACATTTGCCCCAGATAGGATTCGTAAAGAAAGAAAAGATAAATGACCAAAAAGAATAAAACAAACGAACTTCTTCATGGGCACGTTGGTGCTTAGCTTTCCAAGGTATACTTTGCTGTGGCGCGAAATACACTTCGTGAAAAGGGGACAGAAAAGAGAAGACAGTGAAGTGCCAATCAGCAAGGAAACACATGACACTCGAACAAATAAAGATAAGGGAGAACATATAGTAGTGATTTCGGTAATACATATTCGCCCCGGAAGTTCTGCTTGTGAGAACACAAGAAAAAACGAACAGCGCCATATAGGCCACAACGTTCGAAGAACGCCTAAACAGTCCAGTTCCCTTCGTGTAGCGGCTTGTTTCCCTCTCAGATTCTCTCGTCCGCTTCTCCGCGATTCGAGCGGGGCATCAGAGGGCCGAAAGCAAATGGCTATCACTCGTCGGCTGTTTGTTCGCGGGGCTCGCTTTCTTTTTTCCTGCGCGGCTCTGTATTGTTTCTCCAAGGTTCTGAGTAGAGTACGGCCAAGCGAGCGACAAGGATAAGAGAATTCCCCGAGCGGAGTAGCCCCCTGAGAGTCGCGTATCGGAGACGCGCGCGTGTGTATACTAAGCATGGACCCGTATCCTTTTCTTTTATTTCTTTTCCGCTTGGCCAGAGGCGCGTGGGCGCGCGATTTGCGGGAGTGCCGGCGCTGCGGTAAATGGAGCCCCAATCTGAGCCCGCGATACAACTGGACGTCGATGAACGTTCTCGCTTTCGCCGTGCACGCCGCCGCTGTAGTAAATATTTACTGCGCGCCGCACTGCCGAGATTAATAAAGCAGCTGGGAGCTGCAGGCGCTCTCGGCGTCGCCTATACGACCATTTTTCGCTTCGTCCCGCAGTCACCGAAGGAGTGGGCGCGCCGATGCGTGCGCGCTTTCAACGATCTCTTGTCAGCACCCGCTCAACGCTTTTGGTAACCAAAAAGAAGGAAGAGCCGGAAGGACGAAAAGAAAAGGCGAACAGTAGGGGAGGGATTTTCGATGGTTTCCAAACGGCGTATCGGAGTGCATGTTCGGGACCATGGCAGGGCGCGTGCGCTCCACACTTTTGTTTCGCGAGGCGATCGCTGGCGCAGCCGCTTTCGGCCAGCGCGTTGTTTTCGAAATAAGCGCGTTGCTTCCTGTCGTTCCTGGCCCGTGCCAGTCGACGCTCGTCGCGCATCGGTTTTATCAGCCTTTCGTCGAGGGTGCCCATCGGATTTCCGTTTTAGCAAAGAGACAAGGAAAAAAAAATATATCCGAATGATCGATAACGCGTCTACTCATATCTGTATACCCATTGACTCCGTTCCCTCGTTCGGGTACGGAACGACGATTGCAATACTGGAGGATACGTTTCTGTTTGCCTATATTTCCGTATGGCCGTCACGTATGCGACCTGGAATGATAAAATTCGTCTGTACTTTTTTGTTGTTGTTCTTATGTGCACATTGAGCCCTTTAAGGGCACGAGCCAACGAATGTGCCAGTCTTACCTCGGAAAACGCAGCGGTGTGGAATCACGTAGTGCATCGGCCAGGGCGCCGCAGCCCCCACACCCTTGGAGATGCGAATTCACGGTAGTACTGCCTAGCCGCATCGTGAATCTATGCGATATACATCAGCGATTTGATTAGTCGCGGTTATCTACCTTATAGGAAATACTATACTGTCTAATGCAGCTTAAGGATCCCGATGTTGCGAAGGGCGTTATTACGAATACAATTCCCTCATTGATAGAAACGACCGTACATGATAGTTGTTATGCCATAAATGCCCCAATAGATGACTACTGTTTCGCGGCGCCCATAAGTGGGGAAAATATTGAGATATGTTTCGGTGGGGAGCGCTCGACGGTGACAATGCGTATTCGCAGTGAGCGACATGTTGACGAAAACCATCCGCAACCAGAGGAAAAATTAAAAAAAAGTGCTATCGGCGGCCCTGTCACGCTGGACACCCCACAAATGTTGGGAAACGTGTTCTCAACAAGCGCGGCCGTCAGCTTGTTCCCCTGCAGTTGGGGACAACGTTGAACCTGCCGGGCCGAGAAAGGTTTCGGTCAACATGCACCGGACCTGTACCGCCGTTCTCTTCCGCTCGTGCGAGGGAAGCACAGCCAATCGCAAATGCAGTATTTGCACAGCTCGGCTCCCTTAAAAATGCCGACTGCGTCGTGGGCCCACCGCACTATCGCTTGGAAATTCGCAGCACGCGGTCCTAGCACCACCTCGCAAAAAAAAAGAAAAAGGAGCTTGTCCTTACAGAGATTGCCTCTCCTCCTCTCTCCCCTTCTCTCCCGAGAAATCGCTCTCACTACTACATTATAACGCACACACGCACACAGAAATCAAACAGAAAAGAAATCCCACAGAGGAAACGAAGCGCGGTGTGAGATGGAGAACATAACCTAAGAAAAAAAAATGCTGCGGGACTCCACTGTGAACGCAAACTTTTAGTTGTCAGCTGGCGAACACAATATTCAACTCAGCAATCAAAGCTAACTACTAAAACATTACCTGTAGTTTGGTGAATTTCGATAGTCTAGAATAATTTAACGCAGGTAAGCAAATCCAAGGAAATGGTGTTATTGTTACGTAAAAATAGCGCGAGGCGTGACTATTTACAGGTGTATTCACAACTGAGGTGCACAGCATCGACCAAGATGGATGACGGCGCGCATATCGGGCGCGCTCGTTCTCTTTGTCGTCTTCTGTACACAGAATGTCTCTTTTGGATTGTGCTAGCTACGTAGAAAAATTATGGTGAAATCAATTTATTTCATGTTTAAGTTATCGCGCGCGAAATCGTCTATTTTAATCCTGCTTAACTCTTAGATTTCGGGGGTCATATATTTCCATGCTATACAAACATTCATAAACGAATCGTAGGTTGGCTTATGAGGAGCTGGCTTAGGTTAGCGTTTTAGACTTGGACCTAACGAAAACTCTTGGCTGTCAAATCGTCCGGTAATCGTAATGATTTTCTACATGGGAAGCCCACATGCATTGCTTGCCAGGTGGCTGCCTCGTAATATTTATTACGTGTGTACGCCTGCTTACGTGTCTGCGGTCTGCGATTGCACTGGTGCTCGCTGTACCTGTAATTGTAGTGGAGGAGGTAAAAAAAACGAAACAAGGGCCGCTGCCGACGACGCTATATATCTTAATAGCGAAGCTTGAGTGTCCCGTTACTTGCGCGTCGCGGACTCGATTTAGACGAACGCGCAATTTTCTTTGTGTCGCGAAGAGGACGCACGCAAGAAAAGGGAAATGAAGAAATACGCAGGAAACGGGAAAGAATAAATAATGGCAGCAAGAGCACCATTCATTCTTCGCGCGCGCTCGTGGCCTAAATTCTCCGCACCGCTTTCGGCATCCTTCAAGAGTTGTGGCGTCGCGTCTCCTGCGCAGTTTGCGCATAATCACAGGTCGCGATGACAAAGTGTAATAGTGGCGCGATCAAAAATGCGTTGCCTCCGTTCATTTCTCTCTTGGAAAATGCGACAAAGTGAGAGAGAAGGGAGGCGCGAGGCGTTGGGACGGCGGTAATTTTCTCGGGCCATGCACATTCAGAAGCGGGGACGCGTTCTCTCGATGCGCGCACATTTTCACGTTTGCACGCGTGCGTGCGTGCGTGGACTATTGCTCCTGTGGAGGCCCCTATATTGATCTCACCTGCCCTGGTTTCAGAGGGGAAAGTAAAGGGAGAAAAAAAAAACGCGACCTTGTTTTGTTTTTGTTTGTGACGCGTCCCCTGCGAATGGAGGACACCTAAATGGCCCTTCGGCTTGAATATTTTGCTACCACCTGTCCCGCGGTGCAGGCCGTCGCGTCACCGGCATTAAAGTGTGCCGGGGGCACTGCTGATTTTCACTTCTATACTTTAGTGCGTATTTCCCTTCTGAACGGGTACTCGCAGGGCCTATTTTGTAGGTGTGTTTGTTTCCATCGTGAGAATTTGCAAGTGAAATGTCGTTATTCACTGTGAAATTTGGGCGGTGGCGAAGATTCTACGGCCTCTGTTCAATCAATCAAAGTAAATGGAAGTAACGGAGCAGAAGGGGTGCCAGCATCTTCAACAGAAAGGTGGAAAACACGGGCGTAGCAAGAAAACAAACGAAAGAAAGGTCTTCACTCTATAAGCGGTGGATGGATAAAATAAATGGGCAAGGTGGCAGTGCAGAATGAGTTGGGGGAGACTGCGGCTAAACAACAATAGTCGGGGGGGGGGGGGGGGCTGGGGGCCGCGGCACTAAACATAGCTCCCCGCTGTACACTCCACTATGGGTTTGCTTTAATTCCTCGGATGCGTCATTAAACTTAGAAGGTGCTCGTTTCTGAGGGCCTGATTATTCTAGCTGCGGCCTCTTGCCCATGCATGTCAGCAACGGACTTCCAGCGTGCGCGTGTTTTCCTTTTCTTTTCCTTTCACTCATAGCGGCGTGCGGGACAAGGTGGATAATTTGCAACCTTTGCGTCGAGACGAGGAAATTACGCGCTCAGTAATTTACCTCATCAGCGTTTGCCATAGGAATCAGCGCTTCTTTCTCTCTTGCTGTTCCCGTTGAACCTTCTGGGTATCGTTGGATTTTTTTTTTCTGCACGCTCTGCAACTTCCCTGGCTTTCTCTCTCTCCTCATCTCTCGCTCCAATCTCGTGTCTTCACCGAAGCACTTCAATGGCACCTTCATTTAAATTGGTTTCACACGCAACAAAGCTTCGCTTTGATTAGCAGAGGCCTCGTTATTCCTTACACAGATTTACATGAAGTGCACACTTTAGCTAAAGGTATGGGAAAGATAAAGCGAAGGGAAAAAGGACAACAGCAATATGAGTAAACAAAATAAATCATGACTATAAGGCACTAAACAGGAATTTTAAGTGGGTCTGTGTCAGAAAATTGCGCTTATTGAATAGCAAAGAGGTCGAGCTCATAGTGATGGAGAGCGTGGTAACCCCAAAACAACGTAAAAACAAAGAACGGCTCCCACATAAACTCGGCGCGTCATCATTCGTGCGTGCATGTACGCATGTACGGGCGTATAAAAGTGAGAATATTTGTTGGTTCCGGCGAATAGTGTTATGGTTGAAAGTTCACTTAAAAGTGCACGCCGCAGTACCCCATTCTGTACGCTACTTCATTACACGTTGTTCTATGGTGTGGCTTGGTGTCCCTTGCAAAACTGATTCCATGACCAGGTCAGTAGGCAAGAATCCGCAATAATTTCGCAGAAAAGTGAGTGATGACCACAGAGAGAGAGAGATAGAGAGCGAAAGAAAGGCAGATGAAAGACAGCTAGGGAGGTTAAGCAGCTCGTACCCTAAACGGGGATAAAGGGAAAGAGTAGAGAAAGAATAGAGGAAGCAAGAAGGCAAACGAAAACAACTGATACGCGCGCTACATAGCAGCGTTCACCGCGCATGCTCAGAAGGTCACGAACTGGAAACTATTTCATAACCGGGTTCGTCTGCTGTTGTCTTATGGTAGACTGCAATCCGTAATGATAATGAAGGCTTGCACGGACTGGCTCCATGGTATGCAGAACTTGCAGTGCTCTTCGAGATGATGGGGTTGAGATTCCGTTGAGGAGTGTGCTTAGCGTGCTTGCCAATGACCTTAGCACAGCGAGGGCTTGTAGGTCAAAAATAGCATTGCGTTAGAGTCCCCGGGACTCTTTTGGATTCGTGGTAGGTCACCCAATCTTCGACGGCTGCATTTCATACTCGTACATCCCGACACATTAAGTAAGTAAAGTCATCATTTCTTTCGCGAAAGATCATCTACAACAGCGGAACTATGCTCTTCACTACAAAAACTTGTACATTTATGGCCGAAAGCGCACACAGTAAAATTGGGTCTACGTTATAACTTGTAGGGCTCCGTGTTTTCGGATAAATTCGAAAAAATTCGATAAACACTCGGCGGTAAAATTTTTGGGAATTGGATTTATCCGATAAACTCCGATTTTACCGGCCCATATGACCCTGTTCCGTCCTTTATCGAAGGGGTATTCTTTTAAGCGGTCATCGATACATCGGTGGTTTGGCCGATATAAACTTTACCTCACGTCAACAGTATATCGTAGACTGCACGCATTTAGCAAAGGTCTTGTCGAGCACGGAGTGAGAGACGTCACCGTGTCGAGGGCCCCCGGCATGCAGCAAGACGACATCTTGATATACGGTCCCCTGGCGGCACTGGGGCGTGCCAGATAACATCGAATATACGGACCTCATAAAGTATCCTTGCGTATATTACAACAAGCTTTAAAGTTGTAATACGCACAAACCTAGGTGTATTGTATTCTAGTATTTGTGCGTTCAAACCTTCCTGACAACTAAAATACGTTTCGTGTACTGAGGTGGGCTAGGTGGTTCAGTTGGTTCATGTACATTGGGGCAGAATAGCGTAGAACAGCACACAGCGCTGCTTCCTGTGTGCTCTTCGTCCCGTTTTCTGCGCTGCTCTGCCACAACGCTTTGTACATGTTCTCATGATTTCGTGTTCAGATATCATTTCATCTAAGATATTGGAGTATCGCGAATAATGCAAACTTAAACTCCGAATTTCGGAGAATTGGAAATTTAGGCAAAATAAACTCCGATAGCCGTTTAATTTCCGTCAAGAAAGTAAACTCCGAAAAACACCCTCCGAATTTAAAGAAAAATAAACTTCGAAAACACGGAGCCCTAGTTATAAGCCATATGTAACATGTGTCACAGCGCAGATGCTGCTGTTAGTATGGACGCCGACATGTTCGTGGTTTTACGAACCTACGTGATGACAACGATTTTTATGTCCATTAACTTCCCCCTATTCCAATCCATTCCCTTCACCTTTCACCAACATAGAGTACTAGCCAGCCGGTTTTGGCAGACATGCCCGTCTTTCCCTCTTTTTCTCGCCTCCATTTCAGTGATGTATAAGTGATAACTTTCTTCACATGACCTCACGACAAGCAAAAATCATGAACAAGGACACAAAAAAAAAGAAAACAAATAAACAGCAACAACGTTTTTTTTCTTTTCGCTTTTTCTTCGCATCCATCGAGTTTGCACCCGGCAGGATTCCGCGCGCACCATTTGTGGCCGCGTCGGTACTACAGATTTGCTACGCGAGCAAAGCTCGTCACGCTTCTCTCGCCGCAAGGCCGTCCTGGCTTGGCCGCGATCGGCGGCGCGTAATCCGTTTCGGCGCGAAACGTGATCGGAAGACTGGAAAAAAGCGGCGGGAGCGCTGACGTTGGCGGCGCGTGCTCGCCGGCGGTCCCGTCGTGTGTTCATGGGTGTGCAGAGAGAGCGCGCTGCGCGGTCGTGTCCACGAGGCAGCGCATCGGCGACCTTAGGCACGCGCTAATCGCTTGATCAGGGCAACAGAGCGCATTGCGACCTCCACGCTAGAGCGGAGCGTGCCGTTCGGGGCCGCCGTCGCTCCGGGTCCAGAAAGGCGTTCATTGTGAGCGCCGCTATATAAAGCGAAGCGCCCGAGGAAACCCCGAAAGCTCTCACACTCGTCAGAGCCAAAAGGCACGCAAGGCGTGGCGTCCGGATGACGCTGCCTGCGGCTGTCCCGCCTGCGAGCCGGCTCAGCGACCGGGGAAAAAGTTCCGCATTGTGCCTGCCTAGTGGCCGTGTAATTGAGTCCCGGCTGGAATCAAACTGTGGGTCCGCGCCCTCGACTCGGACTGCGCGGGATCTGCCGGTCGGATGATGTCGCACGGCGTTTCGGCACCACAGGATGAACGGAACGTCGGCTCACGCGTGTCTCGCTGCATTAGTCTGAACACGCGTTCACCGGCTGTCAAGCTTGAAAAAAAAAAAAAAGAAACATAAAGGAAGCAATCAGAATGAAACCTAGGAAGACGTTGAGAAACAAACGCCCCTTTTATGTGATCTCTCGAACCGAAGAAACAACGTTTCCTCATCCTGTTTTGTAAGGTCTTGCCGATGATTAAGCTGTGCACCAGTGGATTCAGACTGACAAGACACAAACATTAGAGCGCCCTTGTCAGGCAGAAAGAGCAAGGAGGACGATCCAGTGGGGTATCAACGAACGGCAGCTGTCAGAGGGGCCACGAGATGGCATGACTTTTGGTTTCTGGACTGAAGCCGGTTCGGAGGCGAGTTTGATTCTTACGAACACGTAAGAATCAAGCTCGCCTAGAAAACTGTCTTATTCCAAACTACGAAGGTGTAAGAAAAGGTTTATTGCGAACAACGTTGACATACGTCTTAACTTCGGTGCAAAATACCAATTTAGCATAATAATGGCGTCAAACCCTTTCCTTCCCCTTACTCCTTTCAGCCCTTGTGTTTTTCGGTTCTTTGAGGCCGTCCATGTTTCGATGTGCGCTGCCATGTGCCATTGTTTTTCTTTGACATGCGCGAGTGCGTAAATAACCCGTGGCTATGTTGAGAGTGTGACGTGACGTATCTCTAAAAATTCGTCAGTTTACATCTACTATCCATAAAAGTGCCAAACTTTTACAACTGGATGACCACCATCTGTATATGACATGTGCTTTCCTATTTACAGCGTGGTTCAGGTGTGCGTCGTTCGTAGCGTCCGTTTCGCATCGCGCCGCGATAACAGTACTTTTTTTTTGACAGCTACGGGGCATTCTACGTTTCTCGGTAATCTTGCGAAACGAATTTTGGCTGATATCACAAAACACTCATCTCAAATTGTGACATTTGACCTTCGACACCTCGAGGTACTCGCTCGCACGCGAGTAAAAAGCGTACAATTTGGGACGTCATGCATGGTCCATAATAATAATTGTTTGGGTTTTACGTCCCAAAACCACGATATGATTATGAGAGACGCCGTAGTGGAGGGCCCCGGAAATTTCAACCACCTGGGCTTCTTTAACGTGCACTAAATGTAAGCACACGAGCCTCTAGCATTTTGCCTACATCGAAATGCGGCCGCCACGGCCGGGATTCGATCCCGCGACCTTCGGATCAGCAGTCGAGCACCACAACCACCAGACCACCGCGGCGGGTCATGCATGGTTCTACGACTCCGCTAGTTCTCACGAAGGTACAGCTTCGCTTGCAAGCATGGTGTCTCCTACGTCGCAATACACATACAATAAAGCGCAATTTCCTATGCAATATGAAGACGGCTGTATTGAATAATGCATATAATACACTTATAGCATCCATGTTACGTGCAATATCTGCGGCTACATGGTCGACATTATTACCAAGGCTTCGCGGCACAGTGGTGGGACTTGTCGTTTTTCGCGTCTTCAGAGTCCATTTAAAGCTGTAATTCCTAAATTAATTACGTACATTATCTCCAGTTTCATCACTGCAAATCATGGTCATATTCTTCAAGCTCCCACCGCATGACCTGGGTGGTCGTCGGTTTCTGTAGGTCTCTTGCCAATGCCACCATGAAGGGAATGTGTTTTCATTTATTAATTGAAGAGAAGTTTCTAATTGACAAATACATTATTGTCTATAAAGATAAGTAAAACCTCTATCAAGCAATGTATCGTGTTCAGCGTCCCGTAAAAAAAAATCACGTCCTAACATGAGTTCTCCATTTTATCGATAACGCTAATACAGTAGCAGCCTTTCCATTGAACATGTTAAATTAGGTTATAGGGTTTAATCACTTAAGGCAATCCAAACCACCCCACACGTGAATTGTTACATACCGCTGAGTTCGAAATTTCGTAGCCGCGGCAGGAAATCGAAACTGCGACCTGTTGCTCAATTGTAAAGCACGGCAGTACGTAGTACGTATTGTTTAAAATATCTTCTCATGTCGTTTTTCTATTTGTTTTCTTTTTGTATGACGGCTCGTTTCCGTAAAGAAAGAACGAAAACGAAACAGTCGTCTTACTGTGCAATACACTATACATACCATAAGAGAAATGAACAAACAAACAAAAAATGAATGGCATCAAACATATAAACAAATGACTTGATTAAGTAGCATCTATGTGGTTTTGCGACCAACTTACGCTTACGGCAGCGGCATTTATACTTACATCTAAGCCTGTCTACTGTAATCGCTTATTTTTTGCATGGCCAACTTCTCAATACGAGCGCGCATAGTGCCTTGAATGGGCGGAATGACATGAACCAAAGGCGAAATGAGGCATAAAGTGGTGTTGAAAGCTGGCGCAATCTCTCGCTTGAGAAGAGATTGAGTACATAAGCTTACAAAGGCTGCAGACCGCTGTTCTCCATATAAAGAAAACTGCTGTTACGGTTGCTTTCGGTATCTATTGACTTGACCCGCTGCCTATTATCGCCTCAGCCCTGTTCAGATGTAGCCGCTGGGGTTGATACGGCGCTTGCATAAAAGTCGACGACGCGATTCGAAGAAGGCGGCGGTGGCAGCCTGACGCAGGAAGAGGCGTGCCTTTCAGCGTGTGACGGCCGTGATCGAGCGGCCTCGGATGGGTGAGCAGGCCCCGTGGCGAGCCGCGGCGCGCGCCTGTTGGAGATATAGATGGACGTGGCCGCTCAGGTTCGCACCGCGCTGTACGACATCAGCAGGAGCCAGCGCGCTGCAGTGCCCTCCAAAGCAGGTCGCCCGCCCCCGAGGCCTTCACCACTGCTGCGTGGGACTCGTGCGAGCACAGTGTCGCGGTAGTCATGGAAACGAGCCCGAGAGGGCCACCTCAGACATCTTGTGATCACTGCTGTTGCTTCCGCCGCCACAGTTTCCCTCTTCGTCGCCTGTTTCTTTTCAAGCCATCCGCGGGGCACGGTGGGTGGACGCGACGTTGCGGCTCTACGCGAGCGTCTGTCGGTGTGACCCCACGGGTGAAAAATGAGCCGGACCATAGAGAGGCGGCCAGACCACCGCGGCGTAAAAGTAAAAATCATCTCCCGCTTTTGCGATCATGATAGTGTAATCTATCTTGATCATCGGGAGAGCAGTGCGGGGGCGCTTGGTCTCCACGCCGGCGACAATGACTCCGCGTGTCTTGGCCAAGACGACGCGGTGTCACAGGCCGCGCAAAAACGCGGTCGGTGGCAGCCAGCTGTCGGCCCAGGCAGTATATGCTAACGCTGCCGCGATATGAGCGGCTTATTGCCGTCGTCTTATGTTGCCTCTTGCTCCTCCGTCGTCCGGTGAAGAAGCCCCTTCTCCTTCTACTCTTTCTCTTCTTCCCGGAGTGTTACCCTTCATCAAGTGACGCGTGAGCGGGACGCATAATTTTCTGTATGTTCAAAACATTTTGCGAGCACCGGTGTCGGTTCGCTCTATAAATTAGAGCTCCCAGGCAATGCATTCCTACGGTTTCGGATTGCAGGAACTGGTTAGTCTAAGGTATTTTTGTTTCCATCTTCTTTGCACACCTAATCAGGCTATCTTACGTGCGTGAACTGGCTGCATATCATACAGACACGAGATTTGCACTGTGCTCTGCATTGTTCGATGTAACGATATGGAGACGAATTATTGTTTTTTGCGTCACTCTGTATATTCTCTCCTTCAATATATTTTCTTTCGCAATCGCTAGCTTTGCGGGGTTATCGTATTATGAGAGCCGTTTCTCTCTTTCTTCTTTTCTTGGCAAATGTCTTAGTGACGACACTACGTTTTCAGGCACTGCACAGTTGCTGTAAGATACCACGCATCGCATGTTTTAGTTGGACTTGTGACGTCAATATGTTTTGTGTACTTAGCTATGTTGGAAGTCCGTCAAAGAAATGTCATGCCGGCACCGTCATTGTCGTTACTAACGTGTCGTCGTTATTGCTGTTGCATATACATTGCAGGTTGCAGAAGCCTTGCACGATGTTTGGGGAGTTGGCTATAGTGGAGGTTTGAATAAGCTTTTTCGCAGAGAAGTTCATAAACGGATGGAACAATGACTATATATTTGTTTCTTCGTATTCAGCCACTTAAAGTCACGCCGGTCGTGTCCGGGAATCAGTAAGCTCGAACTAGTAAGCTCGTGCTCAGTAGGCTTCCGCATATGCCGAGCAAAAGGTGGTAGATTAGCTTCAATTTGTAACCTCGACGAAAGCAGTGAAAATTGTCGACTGAAAATACTAAATATAGCAAATATAAGCACTCTCCATGCTGCATGTCTTGGTTTTGATTCTTTTATTCAAAAGAATTCTTCCAATAAACTGACGGCCCGTCTAGCGCTATGTTGATGCCTGGTTTGTTATGTGCAGAAATTTACAACCTACGACCATACTTTCATCAACTAGTACACCATTGGAAGTGGCCTCCAGACTAGTCCTCCAGTTTCGTTTTGCACAAGTTCTTTTTTTTAAACGATTTTTCATTATAAATAGCGCATATAGGCTCACTGATGTTTGACAATCCCCAACACGCGCTGCATTCAAACTGGAACAACTCTTCGGGGCCTTGGTCCGAAGAGTAGTGTTGCTTGCGCTAGTAGGTATGAATTTAAATATGCTGTCGGGTTTGCGTCTGAATCAAACCAAATGAACAGTCAGTGCCTTTGGCATAAACGTTAACGATGTTGGTTTATCATACGAATGATAAATTAGTAAGCAGTCAAAGGGAAGGAGGATGCTCAGTCGCTTTTAACTTTCTTCAGCCTGAGGCTGCGGGGGCTGATGCTTTCTACGGCAGTGTGTGGCATCGTAAAAATACGGCCGCTAAAAGAAGCAATACAGCCATATCTCTGGAGGACCAGGGCCGGCATTTTGTAGCGATGCGTTATGCTTTATTCTATGCCAGTCTTATCATCGACCGCTCACGACCGGCTGATCTCGTTAATAACGCGGGAAGACCGTCGCTCTGACCACTGGTCAACCTCGGAGAGCATTAAAAGGCATTGGTATCGGAAACGGCATAACTAAAAAAGTACTGTGCAATACTGCAGTTTCTTTCTTTCTTTCTTTCTTTCTTTCTTTCTTTCTTTCTTTCTTTCTTTCTTTCTTTCTTTCTTTCTTTCTTTCTTTCTTTCTTTCTTTCTTTCTTTCTTTCTTTGTGAGAGTACTACCTATTTGTGTGTGACCACCTCTCTACATTGTGATAAAGTTTTTACTCACTCACTCCCCTCGACAGTAAAAACCATGTTCCGAGGACGAGAACAATGACAACGTGAAATTATCGATTGGAAAGAGGAAGAAGCCAAAACTTCGATCTCCAGGTGCGCAGGCGTGCCGAATGGCGCA